>NC_053024.1:138534826-138733356 GCF_003073215.2 Triticum urartu | reverse complement strand
GCTGGTGTTTGGCTCAATCGCCGTTGGGATCGCAGCCCCCGAGGTGGCGTCCAACCGTCCATCCTCGATTGGCGCAGTTGGCTCCGAACTAAGGGTCGGAGCCGGTGCGGGTGCGGCCTCCAGGGCACTGTTCGGCGGCAGAGTTAGATCATGCTCGTCGTGACAGTGCGGCGCGCTCGGCAGTGGCTCGAATCCATCAAAGATCAAGTCCCCGCGGATGTCAGCCGTGTAGTTTAAACTTCCAAATCTGACCTGACGGCCAGGGGTGTAGCTTTCGATCTGCTCCAGATGGCCAAGTGAATTGGCCCGCAGTGCGAAGCCGCCGAAGACGAAGATCTGTCCGGGGAGGAAGGTCTCACCCTGGACTGCATCGCTATTGATGATTGTAGGAGCCATCGGGCCTGACGGCGACGACACAGAGGAACTCTCAATGAAAGCACCAATGTCGGTGTCAAAACCGGCGGATCTCGGGTAGGGGGTCGCGAACTATGCGTCTAGGCCAGATGGTAACAGGAGGCAAGGAACACGAAGTTTTACCCAGGTTCGGGTCCTCTCGATGGAGGTAAAACCCTACGTCCTGCTTGATTAATATTGATGATATGGGTAGTACAAGAGTAGATCTACCACGAGATCAGAGAGGCTAAACCCTAGAAGCTAGCCTATGGTATGTTTGTTGATGTGTATGTTGTCCTACGGACTAAAACCCTCCGGTTTATATAGACACCGGAGAGGGTTAGGGTTACATAGAGTCGGTTACAATGGTAGGAGATCTGAATATCCGTATTGCCAAGCTTGCCTTCCACGCCAAGGAAAGTCCCTTCCGGACACGGGACGAAGTCTTCAATCTTGTATCTTCATAGTCCAGGAGTCCGGCTGAAGGTATAGTCCGGCTATCCGAACACCCCCTAATCCAGGACTCCCTCAGGGGGTCCCCAGACTTGCCTGCCTGCGGCCTGCGACGTGGCTCAAGTAGGGGCCCAGCACGGCCCATCTTCATCAGCTCAAGCTCAAGACCCTCACGAGGGGCCAAGCCTCGCGGGGCGGATGTCAGAAAGCTTCCTCTGACGCAGCCTCATCAAGCAGGCTCGCGAGGAGGCGGAGAGATCAAGGCGGGGATACCTCGCGTGGAGCCCGTGACGCAAGCCATGACGATCGAGACCAGGTGGGCGCCAGGCGGGCGCCGGCCTGCGCAGTGTCCTTGTTTCCCTTTGGTGCAAAGGGGGCAAGCACAGGCCAAGGCACCGGGAAAAGGTTACTATTCCGGTGCAACGAGACCAAGACCAGCAGAGTGGCAGGACGGAGGTCACCGTGGAGCCCAAGACGGCGTCATCACCAGTGCTTTTGGCAGCCGAAGACAACCTTTGGTCAGGATAGCTAGTACTATATGTTCCTCTTCAAAATGGCCAAGTGTTGGCGCCCTTCCCGCTCATTATTTGGGGAGAGGCCCAGGGCCTCTATAAGTAGAACTAGCCACACAGAGTAGAGGCACATCTAGAAATCTGGTAGAGCCCTAGCAGAGAGAGAGAGGCGACTGAACTCGCCCAAGCAGTTCATCGCACCAGCTCAAGAACACCTCTCGCGAGGCTATTCTTCCCTTGTACTGTTCATCATCAGCCCCTGAGGCAATCCACCACACCACACACTGGAGTAGGGTATTACACCACAACGGTGGCCCGAACCAGTATAAACCTTGTGTCCCTTGTGTTGTTTGTTGTTTCTAGCTTAGATCACGCGAGGAGATTGGACGTAGATCGGTAGGGGAGAGATCGCCGCGCGCACCCCAGTGTTCGAACCTCAACGGTCTGCCGGAACCCGAAATCTGACATTTGGCGCGCCAGGTAGGGGTGCGCCGGAATCTTTCTTCCGCTGCTCGTGTGTGATCTTCCGTTGTGTCCATGGCTGACACTTGTCGGGCTCGCGCCGAACGCCGGGCTGCTCTCGCCACCCGCGTCGCCGAGACGGCGCCCGTCGGCGGACGCCCTCGTCGTTCCCCGTCGCCTGCCGCCAACGCCGCCACCGGGGAACGAGCAGCAGGCCTCGTCCCAGCATCCTTCGGTGCGGCGGGAAGGCCACACCGCCACACCGTCGCTGACTCCAGCCCCTTCGTTGTCCCACGCCCATCGCGCCCCCACGGACGCGCACGCCGCGCTGCTCCTAGCAAGAGAGCTCTTGCACTACCGCCCCGTCGACGACCTCTATGAAGACTGGCTCGCCCGCATCACCGAGCTCGTCAGCGCCGCAGGGGGCTCCCCCTTGCCGTCCTTCTCGCTGCCTCGCCGTCCATTGCGCGCAGGAGGCGAGGATCAGGAGGCGCCTCCACCACCTCCTCCCCAAGAAGGCGCCCTGGCTCCAAGGCGCGCAGCCCCAGGGCGAGACTCTCCGCATCCGGCGCCTGCGCAGCAAGAAAGGAGCTGCCAAGAGATCCCTCGTCCCCAAGAAGGTGCTCGCGCGCTCCCAGCGCCGGCGCGCCAAGATCGCGTCCCTGCACCTCCATGCCAAGACCCCGCGCTGCTCCAAGCGGCGGCACGCGGTAATCCCCAGGAGCAAGCCTAGTACCAGCAAAAGGCACCGGTGGCCATAGCAGGCTGCCGCGCCCTCACCCCCGAGCTACGCGGCGTCGCATGGCCAGGCAAGTTCAAGCCTGACCTGCCCCCTTGCTACGATGGCACAGCGGACCCTGCGGAGTTCCTGCAGCTCTACGATCTATGCATCGAAGCCGCCAACGGAGACGAAAGGGTCATGGCGAACTGGTTCCCCATGGCGCTCAAGGACAGGGCCCGCACCTGGCTCCTGAACTTGGCTCCTGGCATAATGTCCTCCTGGGACGAGATGCGCACTCGCTTCGTCGCCAACTTCCTGGGCACTCGCGACCCGCCCCCGGCCGTGAGCGATCTGCGCCGCATCAAGCAGCAGCAAGGGGAAACCCTGTAGAAATAAATCCAGCGCTTCAACAATGCTCGCCTCAAGATCCCCAAGGTGACTGAAGAAGCCATCATCTCGGCCTTCTCCGATGGCGTACGCGACATCAAGATGAAGGAGGAGCTAGCAATCCACGAAGGACTATGCACATCCCTGGAGCTGTTCAACTTGGCGACCAAGTGCGCCAGGGCTGAGGAAGGGCGCCTTTCCCTCCTCAAACTCCCGACTGCCGACCCAGAAGAGAAGAAGCCCAAGGCCAAGGACGTGAAGCGCAAGGGGGATGTCGTGCTTGCAGCGGAGCCAGACACCAAGAGAGGCAGGGATCAGCCTGAGTCATCCAAGGGCAGCTGGTACTGCGTGTACCACGACCTCCACACCCACAACACCAACGAATGTCAAGAGCTCAGGGCCATGAGAGATGGACGTGTCAGCCGACACCCCGAGCGCAACGACAGGGGCTATGGCTGAGGAGGAGGAAGAGGTGGCGGATGATGGGAAGACCATGGCCCTCGCCAAGGGTGGCGTGACCGACCTCGCGAGGATCATTGGTAGGACCAGCCTCGCGAGGGAGGCTGGTGAGGTCAGCCTCGTGAGGATCGCCCGCACGGCAACGCAGGCCTTCCTCCTCTGCCGCCACCGCCAAGGAGGAACGAAGACCAACATCAAGACGAGGGAGCTGGGGGCTTCTAGGAGCCGCGCGCAATTGCTTGCATCTTGGGTGGCGCGCAGGCCCCAGCCTCACAGCGCATCTTCAAGCAGTTTGCTCGCGAAGTGAATGCAGTCCTCCCCAAGCTTGAGGCCACACACCCTCTCAGGTGGTCTGCGTGCCCTATCACGTTCAGCTCAGCGGATCAGCTCAAGTGCACGGCAACGGCCGGATCCCTCCCTATGCTTTGCTCCCCAGTCATCAGCAATGTGCAGGTCACCAGGACCCTCATTGACGGCGGAACAGGACTCAAGTCCTGTCCGTCAAGACATTCGACAATCTCAAAGTGCCGTATGATCAGCTTCAGCCAACCAAGCCATTCTCAGGAGTCACTGATGGTTCCACTGTTCCGATAGGGCAGGTTCACCTTCCAGTCACCTTCGGGCAGCGCAACAACTACCGCACGGAGCTCATCGACTTCGACGTCGCCTACATCCGTCTGCCATACAATGCCATCCTCGGGTACCCAGCCCTGTCCAAGTTCATGGCAGTGACTCACCATGGATACAATGTCCTCAAGATGCCAAGAAGCGGTGGAGTCATCACTGTACCATGTGAAGAAAGGGACGCAATGTGTTCACTCGAGCGCGCTTTCCAAGCCACAGCAATCGAAGACCCGGACCACAGGAACGGAAGACTTCCCGAGGCAACCCCCAAGAAGAAGAAGGTTTCACCTGGCCCAAGCCATCAGGAGGCAGGCGCCTCTGGAGGTGTTGCGTCAGGATCTGCGCCCAATCAGGGAGCGCCACCCTCTCTCGCATAGGAAGGCGCGCCAGGCGCCCTCCTTAGGCAGGGCTCGAGGGCTCTTTCTTGGAGAGCCACCGACTTTGCCAAGGTCACAAAGGAGGTGCTTGGGCACCACTTGGAGGGGTGCTTCCAGGCACGTTTCCCTCAGGAAGGTACAAGGCAAGGAAGACCAAACCCTCAGGAGTTCATCGCAAGCAACACTCAGGAGCTACAAGAGTCGAGAGTCATGCGCGACAGCCGCCACTTGCCCTCCATGGCCCCACATCCAGGCGAGGATGGTGGGCTGCGTGTCAGCATCGATGTGCCAGGGCTCAACCGAGCCGCGTCTCAGGAGCGCCTCTGGCCTTCCCGCGTGGGGCGTTGCGAGGGTCCACCTCACAGCTACGTTCGCATGCCTTTCGGCCTGCCGAACGCGGTCACTGCTCATCAATGCCTGCTGAGGAGCATTCTGGAGGCTCAGAAGGTCAGGCATCGTGCGGTCCTGGCGGAGATGGAGAAGGCCCTCGGAAACCCACCAGTGCCCCCGGAGCCTCTCGAGGCTCCTGGGCCTGGGGGCTCGTAAGGATCGGCATCTTCATTGCGCATCGCCCGCTTCTTCAACATCAACCCATCTTCAACGGCACCAGGTGACATCTTTCTAAGTTCCGTTTTAGGCTAGGAGCGCCCACAGGGCCGCATCATTCCCAAGTCGCGTGAGTCTGTCTCTGCGGCATGTAACCGTTTTGCTTATGCTCTTTACTTACCTTATTGGGGCGCCCCTCAGGCTGCATCATCCCCGAGCTACTCGGGCCTGGCCCAGCGGTGTTTTCTTTTCCCGCGTCTACTTAAAATGAATTTCCTCCTGTGTGCTTAACATACCCAACCTAATCGCCTGCTCGATTGACGCCTACCTATGGAGCCGCTCGCTCTGGCATGACATTTGTGCACGGGTCCGTCCCTGCAGCGCCGATAAATCTGAGTGGTCGAGCTCTGGCCGCGGCAGCCCCGCAAGGTGCCACCTCACCAGGCCCTCAGTGCCCCAATCACTCCCACGGAGCGACCAAAGGTTGGCTGGCAACCGTAACAACAGGTCTTGTTTCTCTTTATGATTGGTGTGCAGGACCTACTCTAGGAGCAACGCTAGGGACGTCGCGAGCTTCCTCTCCCTCTCTCCGGCACGGACCGCTTGCACGTTAAAAGGGGGGCGCCTGAGCATCGCGAGTCATGGTCTCCTACTGCCTCTCCGGCCTTCACCCCTGGCCTTGACCCACAGCATCGCGACCTATCATACCAGCGGCGGCTGAGCTCGCTCAAGGGCCGGGACCTGAGGACATAGAGCATTAAGGAAAGTGCGGGGGAGTGGGAAGAAGCTCGCGAGGACCTAACCCAGTAGCGCCTCAGCTGCCACCGCTCGGGCCAGGTGCTTCATCGAGGAACTACACCAAACTCAAGAGATAAGTCACGCCCTTACAAGAGTTGAACCAACACAGCGCAAAAACCCTCACCCAGTGCAGCTCTGTCACGGCGACATTGCCTTCCTTTCTCGCCCAGCGAGGGCTGCTTGAGTGCTAAAGGGGACCTCCCGAGCATCGCGACTCGAGGGCTCTTACCGGACCTCGGGCCGCTCACCTCCTGGCCTTGACCACGGCATCGCGACCTGGCATACCAGCGACGGCTGAAGCCTTCCTGGGGACTGGGACCTGTCAGCCTAGAGCGCCAAGTCCTCGTGAGGATAGAAAGGGGGAGCTGACCCGAGACAGGGCAAGCACCTCGCATTGATTCATATTAAGGATATAATATTCATAAAAGACATGGCAGACGCCTTACATACCCCCGCGGGTGTTGCTTCGATTCCTCGAAGGGAACAAGAGTACTAATCCTAAGGAACGCCAACCGTCGAGCACCACGACCGCAGGTAATCATGACTGGTTTCTCTGCATGCAGGGACATGTCAAGTCATGCGATTGCCGAGGCGTCGTGGGGAAGCGCAGACGCCCACGTCCAATCAATCGCCATGCGGCGCCCAAGGCCGCAGGCTGTTGGGGCCCGCGGCGCTTCGCGCTTGCCCTTTCACTTCCCTGCTAGGCCAAGCCCGGGCGTGCCTTGGGCCCGGGGGCTACTGTCGGCGTTCTGGGAACGGGGGTCCCCAGACTTGCCTGCCTGCGGCCTGCGGCGTGGCTCAAGTGGGGCCCCAGCGCGACCCATCTTCATCAGCTCAAGCTCAAGATCCTCGCGAGGGGCCAAGCCTCGCGGGGCGGACGACAAAAAGTTTCCTCTGAGGCAGCCTCATTAGGCAGGCTCGCGAGGAGGCGGAGAGATCAAGGCGGGGATACCTCGCGAGGAGCCCGTGACACAAGCCATGACAATCGAGACCAGGCGGGCGACGGCCTGCGCAGTGTCCTTGTTTCCCCTTTGGTGCAAAGGGGGCAAGCACAGGCCAAGGCACCGGGCAAAGGTTACCATTCCGGTGCAATGAGACCAAGACCAGCAGAGCGGCAGGACGGAGGTCACCATGGAGCCCAAGACGGCGTCATCACCAGTGCTTTTGGCAGCCGAAGACCACCTTTGGTCAGGATAGCTCATACTATATGTTCCCCTTCAAAATGGCCATGTGTTGGCGTCCTTCCCGCTCATTATTTGGGGAGAGGCCCAGGGCCTCTATAAGTAGAACTAGCCACACAGAGTAGAGGCACATCTAGAAATCTGGTAGAGCCCTAGCAGAGAGAGAGAGAGAGAGATATGCGACTGAAGTCGCCCAAGCAGTTCATCGCACTAGCTCAAGAACACCTCTCGCGAGGCTGTTCTTCCCTTGTACTGTTCATCATCAGCCCCTGAGGCAATCCACCACACCACACACTTGAGTAGGGTATTACACCACAACGGTGGCCCGAACTAGTATAAACCTTGTATCCCTTGTGTTGTTCGTTGTTTCCAGCTTAGATCACATGAGGAGATTGGACGTAGATCGGTAGGGGAGGGATCTCCGCGCGCACCCTAGTGTTCGAACCTTAAGGGTCTGCCGGAACCCGAAATCCGATAGCTTCCTGGCATTTTGAGGACATTGTAGCCGTGGTGGGTCACCGCCATGAACTTAGCCAGGGCCGGATACCTGAGGATGGCATTGTACGGCAGACGGATGTGGGCGACGTCGAAGTCGATGAGCTCGGTGCGGTAGTTGTCGCGCTGTCCGAAGGTGACTGGGTGGCGAACCTGACCTATCGGGGTGGTGGAGCCGTCGGTCACTCCTGAGAAAGGCTTGGTAGGCTGAAGCTAATCGTAGGGCACTTGAAGGTTGTTGAACATCTCGACGGACAGGATGTTAAGCCCTACACCGCCGTCGATGAGAGTCTTGGTGACTTGCACGTTGCGGATGACGAGTGAACAGAGCATTGGAGAGCGCCAGCGATGGCCGCGCACTTGAGCTGGTCTGCTGAGCTGAAGGTAATAGCGCACTTGGACCACCTGAGCGGGCGTGTAGCCTCGAGCTTGGGAAGGACTGCGTTCACCTCATGAGCAAACTGCTTGAAGATAAGCTGTGAGGCTGGGGATTGAGCTCCGCCCAAGATGCAGGCGATAGCACGCGGCTCCTGGAAGCCCCCAGCCTTCTCGTCTTGGTGGTGGTCGTCGTTCCTTCTTGGTGGTGGCGGCAGTGGAGGAAGCCTAGCATTGCCCTAAGGACGATCCCCGCGAGGCTGATCCCTCCAGGCACCGTCGCGAGGCTGATCCTGCCATCGGTCCTCACGAGGCCGGTCGCGCTACTCCTGGCATGGGCCCCGGTCGTCCTAGCGTTCTCCGCCACGTCCTCCTTCTCGTCCGTAGCCTCGGTCGTTGTGCTTGGGGCATCGACCAAAGCGTCTGTCGTGAATGGCCCTGAGCTCTTGACAATCGTTGGTGTTGTGGCTGTGCACGTTGTGGAAGGCGCAGAATGATGGCTGCTCTTGGATGACTCGGGCTGGTCCCTGCCGCGCTTCGTGTCCGGCTCTGCCGCGAGTATGGCCACTCCCTTGCGCTTCACGTCCTTGGCCTTGGCTTTCTTCTCTTCCAGGTCGGCAGCTGGGAGCTCGAGAAGGGAAAGGCGCCCTTCCTCAACTCTTGCGCACTTGGTCGCCAAGTTGAACAACTCCAGGGATGTGCACAGCTCCGCATGGATGGCGAGCTCCTCTTTCATATTGATGTTGCGGACGCCATCGAAGAACGCAGAGATGATGGCCTCGTTCGTCACCTTGGGGATCTTGAGACAAACGTTGTTGAAGCGCTGGATGTACTTCTGGAGGGTTTCCCCTGGTTGTTGCTTGACGCGGCGCAGGTCACCCGTGGCCGGTGGGCGGTCGCGAGTGCCCTGGAAGTTGGTGACGAAGCGGTCGCGCATCTCGTTCCAGGAAGAGATGGAGCCTGGAGGCAGGTTCAGGAGCCGTGAGCGTGCGCCATTCTTGAGAGCCATGGGGAACCAGTTCGCCATGACTGTCTCGTCGTCGTTGGCCGCCTCAATTCTCAGCACGTAGAGCTACAGGAACTTCGCGGGGTCGGGGTGTCATCATATCGTGGAGACAGGTCTGTCTTGAACTTGCCTGGCTAGGCGACACTACACAGCTCGGCGGTGAAAGCGCAGCAGCCCGTGGTGGCCGCCGGGACCCTTTGCTCATGCAGATCCTGGCCTTGACGCCCTCGCACCGCCATCACAGGCGGCACACAGTCTTGTCGTAGCGGTGCTGGGTGCGCAGGAGCGTTTTCTTGCGGACGAGGGACATCTTGGCAGCTTCCTTCTTCGTGTACAGGCACCCGACGTGGTGGTTCACGCCGAGGGGCCGCATGCCTTGGCGCCAGGGTGCCGTCTTGGGCCAGAGGTGGTGGAGGCGCTCCATGAGCCACGTCGCCTGCAGCCGGTGGAGGGCAAGGCAACGAGAGGGATGACACAGGGGAGCCCCCTGCGGCGCTGGCAAGCTCGGCGATGCGGTCGAGCCTGTCCTCATAGAGGTCGTCAATGGGGTGGTAGCGCACGAGTTCGCGTGCCATGCACAGCACAGCCTGCGCGGCCATGGCAGCGCGACGGGCGTGAGACGATGAGCCGGCCGGGGTCAGCGATGGAGTGGCGGTGCGGCCGTCCCGCCGCACCGAAAGGTGTAGCGAGGAGGCTTGCTGCTCATTCCCCGCCGGGCCGATGACGTCGTTGGCAGCAGGCGATGGAGAACGATGGGGTGGCCCGCCGATGGGAGCCGTCTGAACAACGCGGGCGGCGATGGCGGCCCGACGCTCAGCGCGAGCTCGGCGAGCGTCTGACATGGACGTGACGAAGCGTCGGGACGCAGAGCGATGGAAGGAAAGCTTTGGTGCACCCCTTCCTAGCACGCCAAATGTCGGATCTCGGGTTCGGGCAAAACCCTCAAGGTTCGAACACTGGGGTGCGCACGAAGATCTCCCCCTACCAACTCACGCCCTCAACCTTGCCACGATCTCTAAGCTTAGCTCGACGAACTCGCAACACAAGAGACACAAGATTTATACTGGTTCAGGCCACCATTGTGGTGTAATACACTACTCCAGTGTGGTGTGGTGGATTGCCTCTCGAGATGAGGATGAATGGTACAAGGGGAAGAACGGCCTCCTGAGGTGAGGTGTTCTTGTGCTAGGTGGGTGTGAGGATGGGTTGGATCTAGTCCAAGATGAGATGGCTGAGGCTCTGTTTGTTCGCCCCTCCTACTGTGGTGGCTAATCCTATTTATAGAGGCCCTGGTCCTCTCCCCAAATATTGAGCAGGAAGGGAGCCAACAACGGCCAATTTGAAAGGGGACAGCTAGTACAAGTTATCCTGACAAAAGCAGTCCTCGCCTGCCAAAGGCTCTGGTGGTGACGCCGCCTTGGGCTCCATGGTGACCTCCGTCTTGCCGTCCTGCTAGTCTTGGTCTCGCTGCACCGATATGGAAACCTTTGCTTGACGCCTCGGTACTTCTCGCCTGCGCTTGCCTCCTTAGCACCAAAGAGGAAACAAGGACACTGTGCGCGCTGGCGCCCGCCTGGTCTTGATCATCATGGCTCACGCCATTGGAACTTCGCGAGGTTTGCCTGGCCTTGATCTCTCCGCCCCTCGTGAGCCAGCCTGGTGAGGCCACTCCCGAGGAGGTCTTGTGTCATCCGCCTCACGAGGCTTGGCCCCTCGCGAGGGTCTTGAATGCTTGTTGGTGAAGATGGGCCGTACGGGCCCACCTGTAGGGCCATGTCGTGGGCCGCAGGCAGGCAAGTCTGGGGGGCCCCGTTCCCAGAACACTGACAAGTTTGTTGTGGTGTTCATTGATGATATGTTGGTATACTCGAAGAATGAATAAGAACATAAAGAACATTTGCGCTTAGTTCTCGAGAAGCTCAGGGAACATCAGCTATATGCAAGTTTAGCAAATGTGAATTTTGGTTGAAGGAAGTTGGATTTCTCAGACATGTTATATCTGGAGAAGGTATAACAGTAGACCCTTCCAAGGTTCAGTTTGTCACTGAGTGGTTGGCACCCACGTCAGTTGGAGAGATACGTAGTTTTCTTGGACTCGCAGGATATTACCGGAGATTCATTGAGAATTTTTTCAGGATTGCGAAGCCCATGACGGAGTTACTGAAGAAGGACACCAAGTTCAAATGGTCCGAAGAATGTGAGGCCAGTTTTCCAGAGTTGAAGAAAAGTTTAGTTACAGCCACAGTGCTAATTCTTCCGGATATACGCAAGGATTTCCAAGTCTATTGCGATGCTTCTCGCCAGGGACTTGGAGGTGTACTTATGCAAGATGGAAGAGTTGTATCATATGCCTCACGTCAGCTTCGACCTCATGAGTTGAATTATGCCACACATGATTTGGAGTTAGCAGCCGTGGTACATGCACTCAAAACCTGGAGACATTTTCTTATTGGAAACCGTTGTGATGTATACATGGACCATAAGAGTTTGAAGTACATTTTTACGCAGAAGGAGTTGAATCTTAGGCAGAGGAGATGGTCGGAGCTCATAAAGGTTTATGATATGAAGCCCCATTATCATCCAGGAAAGGCCAATGTTATAGCAGACGCTTTGAGCCGCCAGAGTTATGTTAATACTCTCGTGACCGGAGGATTACCGCAAGAGTTAGCCGATGATCTCAGAGAACCTCGTTTGGAGATAGTTCCGAGAGGTTTTGTTACAACGTTGGAAGTTCAGTCCACGTTGTTGGGAAAGATTCGAGAATCCAAGAAGACTGATAAGGAGATTGTGGAGATACGGGAAAATATGAGTACATGAAATGCCAAAGGTTTTCCTGAGGATGATCATGAAACTTTATGGTTTGAGGACCGTATTTATGTGCCCAATGACCCAGAAATCAGGAAGTTAATACTTCAGGAGGCTCATGACACGCCATACTCGATTCACCCCGGAAACACCAAGATGTATTTGGATTTCAAGGAATGTTTCTGGTGGACACGAATGAAGAAGGATATTGCCGAGTATGTAGCCGTATGTGGCGTATGTCAAAGAGTTAAGGCAGAACACCAGAAGCCAGCTGGATTACTTCAGCCTATGCCGATACCCGAATGGAAGTGGGATAAGCTTGGCATGGATTTCATCAACGGATTATCCAGGACACGATTAGGTTATGACTCCATCTGGGTAGTAGTAGATCACTTGACCAAAGTGGCTCACTATCGGCGTTCTGGGAACGGGGGTCCCCAGACTTGCCTGCCTACGACCCGCGGCGTGGCTAAGCCAGCAGGCCGTACAACCCATGTTCATCAACAAGTCATCCAAGACCCTCGCGAGGGGCCAAGCCTCGCGAGGCGGACGATATGAGACCTCCTATGGAGTGGCCTAGTTGGGCAGGCTCACGAGGGGTGGAGATATCAAGGCGAGGCAAACCTCACGAGGCTCTCGTGACATGAGCCATGACGATCGACACCAGGCTGGCGCCAGCGCGCGCAACGTCCTTGTTTCCTCTTTGGTGCTAAGGAGGCCAGTATAGGCGAGGAGTACCGAGGCATCAGGCAAAGGTTACCATATTGGTGCAACAAGACCAAGACCAGAAGGACGACAAGACGGAGTTCATCGTGGAGCCCAAGACGGCGTCACCACCAGAGCCTTTCGCAGGCGGAGACTGCCTTTATCAGGATAGCTTGTACTAGCTGTCCCCCTTCAAATTTGCCTGCCGCTGTTGGCTCCCTTCCCGCTCAATATTTGGGAAGAGGACCAGGGCCTATATAAGTAGAGCTAGCCACCACCACGAAAGAGAGGGACGAACAAGGGAGACGGACAAGAGAGAGGGACAAGAGTGGACGGATCATCAAGATCATCCCCAACCACACAAGTGCACCAAGCACGAGAACACCTCAACCTCAGGAGGCTGTTCTTCCCCTTGTATTGTTCATCATCAGCCCTAGAGGCAACCCACCACCACCACACTGGAGTAGGGTATTACACCACAACAGTGGCCTGAATCAGTATAAATCTCGTGTCTTTCTGTGTTGCGAGTTCGTCGAGTTCTTCCGCGAGATCTTAGCGAGTTAGGGCGTAGGTCGGTGGGAGGAAAAGACTCCGCGCGCACCCCAGTGTTCGAACCTTAAGGGTTTGTCGGAACCCCACATCCGACATTTGGCGCGCCAGGTAGGGGTGCGCCGTAGCTTCCCTTCCATCTGTTCGTCGCTCCGTCGCTCCGTCATCTCCATGGCGGACGCTCGCCGTGCTCAAGCTGAGCGTCGGGCTGCCCTCACCGCCCGTGTTGCTCGGACAGCCCCCATCGGCGGGCCACCTCGTCGTTCTCCGTCTCCCACCGCCAACGCTGCCACCGGCCTGGTGGGGAATGAGTAGCAAGCGTCTTCGCTGCATCCTTCAGTACGGCAGGACGGCCGCACCACCACTCCATTGCTGACCCCGGCCGGTTCTTCGTCCCATGCACGCCACGCTCCCATGGAGGCACGGGCCGCACTCCTCGCCGCAAACGAACTCCTGCGCTACCGCCCAGTTGACGACCTCTACGAGGAGTGGCTCGACCGCGTCGCCGAGCTCGTCCGGGCCGCAGGGGGCTCCCCGGCGCTATCCGTCTCTCTGCCTCACCCTCATCCAGCCACAGGCGATGAGGCCCGGGGCGCACCTCCACCACCCCAGCCCAAATACGGCGCCTGGGCACCAAGGCGTGCGGCCCGGCGGTTTGATCCGCCACGCCCGGTGCCCGCGCATGAAGAGAGAAGCTGCCAAGAAATCCCTCAGCTGCAAGGAGCTGCACCCGCGCTTCCCGCGCCGCCTCGTCAAGACCGTGCGCCGCCCACGGCGGTGCCGCGCGGACCTCATCAAGACCAAGCTCCACCACCGAAGTGGGCCCAATAACTATGGCCGGCTGCCGCGCCTTCAACCCCCGAGCTGCGCAGCGTCGCCTGGCCAGGCAAGTTCAAGCCGGATCTGCCTCCTCGCTACGACGGCACCGCCGACCCTGCGGAGTTCCTGCAGCTCTACGAGCTGAGCATCGAAGCGGCCAACGGTGACGAGAAAGTCATGGCAAACAAGTTTCCCATGGCTGTCAAGGACGGGGCTCGCTCCTGGCTCCTGAATCTGCACCACGGCTCGATCTCCTTTTGGGACGAGATGCGCGACCGCTTCGTCGCCAACTTCCAGGGCACTCGCGACCGCCCGCCGGCCGCAGGCGACCTGCACCGTATCAAGCAACAGCCAGGGGAGACCCTCCAGAAGCACATCGAGCGCTCAACAACACCCGCCTCAAGATCCCCAAGGTCACCGATGAGGCCATCATCTCCGCGGTCTCCGACGACGTCCGTGACGTCAAGATGAAGGAAGAGCTCGCTATCCACGAGGAGCTGTGCACATCTCAGGAGCTGTTCAACCTGGCGACCAAGTGCGCAAGAGCTGAGGAGGGGCGCCTCTCTCTCCTTGAGCTGCCAGCCGCGGGCACAGAGGAGAAGAAAGCCAAGGCCAAGGACGTGAAGCGCAAGGAAGCAGCGGTGCTAGCAGCGGAGCCCGACACCAACGGAGCAGAGATCAGCCCGAGTCATCCAAGAACAACCGACCGTTCTGCGGCTTCCACAACCTGAACGCCCACAACACCAGCGACTGCCAAGAGCTCAGAGCCATGCGAGAAGTATGCTACGGTCGACGCCCCGAGCGCAGCGACCAGGGCTACGACCTGGAGGAGGACGTGGAGGCAGACGCTGGTACGACCGTGGCCCGCGCCAGGAATGGCGCGATAGGCCTCGTGAGGACCGCTGGCAAGACCATCCTCGTCAGGGGGCCTGGAGGGACCAGCCTCGCGAGGATCGCCCCCAAAGCAACGCCGGTCTTCCCCCGTTGCCGCCACCAAGAAGGAACGACGATCATCATCAGGACGAGGGGGCTGGGGGCTTCCAGGAGCCGTGTGCAATCGCCTGCATCTTGGGCGGCGCCCAGGCCCCAGCCTCTGAGCGCATCTTCAAACAGTTCGCTCGCGAGGTGAACGCGGTGCTCCCCAAGCTTGAGGCCGCACGCCCGCTCAAGTGATCCCAGTGCACCATCACTTTCAACTCGGCAGACCAGCTCAAGCGCGCGGCCACCGCTGGCGTCCTCCCAATGTTGTGTTCCCCAGTCATCAGCAATGTGCAGGTTACCAAGACCCTCATCGATGATGGTGCAGGGCTCAATGTCCTGTCCGTCGACACATTTGACAACTACCAAGTGCCATATGAGCAGCTCTAGCCTACCAAACCTTTCTCAGGAGTGACCGACGGCTCCACCACACAGATAGGGCAGGTCCGCCTGCCTGTCACCTTCAGCACGCGCGACAACTACCGCACCGAGCTCATCGACTTCGATGTCGCGCACATCCGCCTACCGTACAACGCCATCCTCGGGTATCCGGCCCTGGCCAAGTTCATGGAGGTCACCCACCACGGCTGTAACGTCCTCAAGATGCCTGGAAGCGGCAGGGTCATCACGGTCCCATGTGAAGAAAGGGATGCGGTGTGCTCCCTCGAGCGCGCCTTCCAAGCTGTAGCAATCGAGGACCCCGACAGCAGAAGTGAGGGCCCTCCGGAGGCCATCCCCAAGAAGAAGCAGCTATGCCGCGCAGGACCTCAGGAGGATGGCGTCGCGGCAGGAGCCTCATCAGGATCAGCGTCCGTCCCAGGGGCGGCTCCCTCCATCACATAGGAAGGCATGCCCAGCGCCCTCCTCAGGCAGGGCTTGGGGGCTGTCTTCTAGAGGGCCTCAGGCCTTGCCAACCTCACAAGGGAGGCGCTCGGGCACCACTTGGAGGCGTGCTACGCGGCATGTTTTCCTCAGGAGAACACAGGGCAAGGGGTGCCCGCCACTTAGGAGTTCATCATCAAGACCACACAGGAACTACAAGACGCAAGAGCCATGCGCGGCGACAGCCGCTCACAGGGCGCAACTCACCACCCAGGCGAGGGTGCTGAGCTGCGCGTCTACATTGACATCCCAGGGCTCAACAGGGCCGCGTCTCAGGAGCGCTTCTTGCCTTCGCGTGTGGGCCGTTGCGAGGGCCCACCACACAGCTACGTTCGCATGCCCTCGGCTTGCCGAGCGTGGCGTCGGCCTATCAGGGCAACATGCAGCGTGACTTGGCGGCTCTAGAGGCCAGGTACCGCGCCATCCTGGAGGAAGCGGAGACGGTCTTCAGGGAGCCTCCTGAGCCTTCCGAGGCTCAGGGCTCCAGTGGCTCATGAGGAGTCATTTCTTCGACGCACGCCTTCAGCTGCACCAACTCTGCTTCTTCTACAGAACCAGGTGACATCTTCCAAGCTCATTTAAGCTAGGAGCGCCCCTTGGGCTGCATTATACCCAGGCTGCGTGGGTCCGTCCCTGCGGCATGTATCCCTTTTTCTCATGTCTTTAGCTTACCTTGCTGGGGGCGCCCCTCGGGCTGCATCATCCCCAAGCCGCTCGGGCCGGACCCAATGGCATGTATCTTCCTGCATTTACCCAAGCTGATTTACCTTCCCTGCTGAACCTGCCTACGATTATCGCCTACTCGATTGCCACCCGCTGTGGGTACATTCACCCCGTGCAATTCGCTTGCGCGTTAAAAGGGGGGCTCCTGAGCATCGCGACTCAGGAGCTCTTACTGGCTCTCCAGCCCTCACCCCCTGGCCTTGACCACGACATCGCGACCTGGCATACCAGCGGCTACTGAGCTCGCTCAAGGGCCGGGACCTGAGGACGTAGAGTGCTTGCACCTAACTGCCTTGCAGGAACACACAACCACCAAGACTCAAGACCAGGCGCATCCCGCCTTGAGGTAGGGCCTCGTGAGTCCCGCGCTGGCTCACGAGTGCCCAGATACACCTCGCAGCCCTGTCGTGCAAGCCACGTGTCAGGGTGGGGCTGTACATGCCTCGGGGGCTCCTCCCGGAGGCCCCCCATCCCACGCACAAGTGGAAGCACCCTGCTCCGCGCTGGCCGTCGACACTGCCGAGGAGCGGCTATGCCCGTGCACAAGCGGAAGCACTATGCTCCGCGCTGGTGATAAACAACTGAGGGCGGCCCCACGGTCGTACCAACCTAAGGGAGCCCAGAGCTCAGTGTCCGGCCTCACCGCAACGCCTCCCCTCGGGAGACCCACGCGAGGGGGCTGGGCATGGGGGTTGCGCTCGGTCCACACCCAAGCGCACACCACCCAGCCAGGAATCCCGGACCTGGGCGTCGCGCGCCCCTCCCGAGGCCTCGGCGAGGGCAGGTATGGAAATTGTTTGCGTGTCAAGGGGGACTCCTGAGCATTTGCGACTCAGGAGCCTAACTGGTCACGTAGCCCCTCACTCCTTGGTCCGTCCTAGTCTTCGGTCGGCCCAATGGCGGTTGAGGTATGCGCGGGGCTAGGCCCTGCCGACGTAGAACATCAGTCTATCCTCGCGAACTCTCCCTATAAGCTGTTTGCGCGTCAAGGGGGACTCCTGAGCATCGCGACTCAGGAGCCTAACTGGTCAAGTAGCCCCTCACTCCTTGGTCCGTCCTGGTTGCCGGTCGGCCCAATGGCGGTTGAGGTATGCATGGGGCCGGGCTTTGTCGACGCAGAACGCAAAGAAAATAGGAAGGAAATCGCAAAATCTCAAAGCAAATATTAAAAACACATTGTCCTCACACATTGTCTTCATGATATCAAATTAAAATTCTAAACGCCTCCCCGAGGCCTAATGCATGTTGCAGGAACGAAACAGGAGAGTAGCCGCAGGTCACCCTCGGACGCCGCCATCACCTGCGGAAGGAGCTACCTCGTGAGCGACGTTGTATTCACCTTGACCACCAGCCGCAGGATCGCGACATCACCAGACAGAGGAGCGGAGACAAAGCCGCGGAACTTCTTCAGCAAGGCCTCCACCTGACCTTGCACGGCTGCTACAGCAGCCTCGTATTGGTCTTCAGCCACAGGCTCCAGCAGCTCGTCAAGGCAAGCGTTGGGGTCACGAAGGTGCAGGTGGCTGAAGACGCGAGTCAATGCAGCTGAAGACAGGACGCGAGCTTCCGCCTCCGCCATAGGACCGACGCCATCAACGACTTTCCTTGAGCGCCTGCACCAAGAGAGGAAGTAGCCGGGCGGGGCTGTCCTCGTCGGCGACC
The DNA here is from genome assembly GCF_003073215.2 of Triticum urartu. Classification (NCBI taxonomy): domain Eukaryota; kingdom Viridiplantae; phylum Streptophyta; class Magnoliopsida; order Poales; family Poaceae; genus Triticum; species Triticum urartu. Next base: position 138,715,444 of record NC_053024.1, on the reverse strand, counting down.
AGCGGCTTCTCCATGTCGTGCTCGTAGAGCGTCTTCAGTGCCTTGCGAGACCTCTTCTCGAGATCGGCAAAGACCGCACAGTCTTCGGTCAGGACTCGCGCTTTGGCGTCGAGATCGGCCTTCCTCGCCTTCTCCTCCCGCTCCAGCTCATCCAACCGGGTGCGCTCGGCGGCTTGCATCCGCCCCAACTCTGCCAGCTCAGCATCACGGTTCTTGACGGCATCCTCCCGGGCCTTCATTTCCTCCTCCTTCACTTGGTGGCAGCGTGCTTCTTCGGCGTGCTTGGCGTGCAGGCCCTGCAGCTCGTCCTCCAGCACCTGGCAGCGGTCGCGGGCGGCCTCGGCGTCTTTGAACGCCATCTCACGATCGGCTGCGGCGTTGGCGGCACTCTGCTTCTCCTTCTTAGAAGCCGCAGCGGCCTGGCCCAGCGCCGCGTGAACCGCCAAGTTAGAATGGAGACATCCTGAGGCAAGCTCCAGACGCCCAGCCACAAGGCATGGGTCTGTGCCTAGGAGATCCGCCTGCAGCCGGGTCATCTCCGAGAGAGCACGTTCCAGAGTGGTAGCAGGAGCATAAGAACCTGGGAGTGGAGGTGCAGCAGTGGGGGGAGGCGACATCGTCACTAGGGCCTGGGAAATCGCGACTTCAGGAGCAGCTGGAACCTCATCGGCCGCGCCAGGCGCCGGCACTTCCGGAGCTAGCAGGGCCATGGGGGCTGGTTCCACGTGGCAATACTCCTCTTGGCCCCGCGAGGACGACCGGGCTGGGGAGATGCAGGCGCTGCTACCCCCTTTCTCTGAGGAAGGAGGCACAGACGCCACATCCTCCTTCCTTTTCTTCGCAGATGACGTCGTCCTGATCAACCAAGGGCCAGCATCAAGAAATGATGAGTACAAACAGGGACAAGGCGAAGCTTGAGACACTTACTGATCCACCGCGATGTACTTCCGTTTAGGAAGCCTTAAGCCTGACAGCATCGGGACGGAGGCGACATAGCGAGGCACCAACAATGACCTACCCCTCGTCGGGATGGGGGGCTGCTCCCTCTCCCTTTGGTGAGCGTCAGCCTCAGCATCGTCAGGAAGGGCGCGGAGGATCTCAGCCTTGCTCAGAGGGGAAGTCTCCCCCACCTCTTCCAGAGTCTTCTCTGGGTCCTCCTCCTCTCCCCCTCCCCGCGGGGCTCGTCAGAAGATGCCTCCACCGATTTCGGTGCCGCGGGGGCTCCCAGGAGCGCCGGTGGCACCAACCCACGCGCGTCAAAGGTCGGCCTGGAGGCGATGAATTCCTCCCGATCCCTGTGTTGGAACAGGGGGACGAAGGCGCTTGGTGGGTACTCCCGGTTGTCCCCAACTATGAGGCGCAAAACAGCGGCCAATTCATCTTCAGGCAAGGCCCCCGGCCTCAGGCGGGTCTTATTTCCCTCTTCTTCAAGCTCCCACAGGCGTGCACGCGCCTAGAGTTGGGCTACTCGCAATGTCAAGAACTCGCTCAGAAGCATGACACCCGTAACCTTCGCCGCCCTCACGTTGCCTGGCTTCAGGTCGGTCACCATCTGCCCCAACACGGACGATGCCCGCTCATCAGCAAGCTCGGCCCTGGGCCACCACCCGTGGAGAGAGGGCGCCACCGTAGGCAGCGTCAGACAAGGATCGGTGCACTTGGCGTCCATCATGACCCATTTGGATCGAATGTTGTCGGCCCTCTTCGCGGTGCTCGAGATCGAGTTGGCCTTGCCAGATGCGACGAAGTTAGCATATCCGGAGATGTGACCCTCGCTGACACGAAGGAAGAAGAAATGGCGCAGGAGCGCCACAGACGGCATCACGCCTAGGTACGCCTCACAGTAGTAGGCAAAGATGGACATGAGGAGGACAGATTTGGGATGGAGATGCAATTCCTACAGCCCGTAGTGGTCGAGGGCTTTGTAAAAGAAATCAGAGAAGGGAGGAACCAACCCGACGGCGACACTTCTCGAGAAGAAGGGGAAGAAGGTGCTTTCCTCGGGCTCCGACACGTCGGAGGCAAGCCGGAGCTCGGTCTCCCCCACTCATTACTTTCGCCCGCCGTCAGCACACGCACAGAGGCGAGGCTCTTCTCCATGACGGAGGGCGCCTCAAGGGCCGGCTCATACCAAGCTGGCACTGCGGAAGCCTTAGGCTTGTGCGGCACCATGGATCGCAGCTACGGGATGAGATTGGAGCGGATTTGGAGATAGCGGTGGCGGAGAGCAAGGAAGGGGATTTGGAGCAAGGAGAATAAGAAGCAATGAAGGCAAGTGCTGCTTGCGCCAGCCTTTTGTCAGGCCGAGCAGTTGCCGAGGCAACATGGGGAAACGGAGACGCTCATGTCCAATCAACCGCCACGTGTCAACCGAGGCCGCAGACTTTTGGGGGCCCGCGGTGCTCCGTACTTGACCCTTGGCTTCGCTGCGAAGCCAAGCCCGAGCGCACCTTGGGCCCGGGGGCTACTGTCGGCGTTCTGGGAACGGGGGTCCCCAAACTTGCCTGCCTGTGGCCCGCGGCGTGGCTAAGCCAGCAGGCCGTACGGCCCATCTTCATCAACAAGGCATCCAAGACCCTCGCGAGGGGCCAAGCCTCGCGAGGCGGACGACACGAGACCTCCTCTGGAGTGTCCTAGTCGGGAAGGCTCACGAGGGGTGGAGATATCAAGGCGAGGCAAACCTCACAAGGCCCTCATGACGTGAGCCGTGACGATCGACACCAGGCGGGCGCCAGCACGCGCAGTGTCCATGTTTCCTCTTTGGTGCTAAGGAGGCCAGCACAGGCGAGGAGTACCGAGGCATTAGGCAAAGGTTGCCATATCAGGGCAACAAGACCAAGACCAGAAGGACAGCAAGACGAAGGTCATCGTGGAGCCCAAGATGGCGTCACCACCAGAGCCTTTCGCAGGCGGAGACCGCCTTTGTTAGGATAGCTTGTACTGGCTGTCCCCCTTCAAATTTGCCCACCGTTGTTGGCTCCCTTCCTGCTCAATATTTGGGAAGAGGACCAGGGCCTATATAAGTAGAGCTAGCCACCACGACGAAAGAGAGGAACGGACATGGGAGACAGACAAGAGAGATGGACAAGAGTGGACGGATCATCAAGATCATCCCCAACCACACAAGTCCACCAAGGACGAGAACACCTCAACCTCAGGAGGTTGTTCTTCCCCTTGTATTGTTCATCATCAGCCCTAGAGGCAATCCACCACCACCACACTAGAGTAGGGTATTACACCATAACGGTGGCCCAAACCAGTATAAATCTTGTGTCTTTCTGTGTTGCGAGTTCATCCGCAAGATCTTAGTGAGCTAGGGCATAGATCGATGGGAGGAAAAGACTCCGCGCGCACCCCAATGTTCGAACCTTAAGGGTTTGCCAGAACCCCACATACGACACTCAATTTATCCCCGTGAAAACCACTTCTACGAGCGCGAAGTTGGGCAAGATATATATGACCAGGACCATATGTCTGCATGGAGTTCCAAGGACCATCGTATCAGATAGAAGAACACAGTTTACCTCGAAGTTTTGGAATCAATTACACCAGACTTTGGTTACCAGGCTAGAGTTCAGTACAACCTTTCATCCGTAGATAGATGGACAAACCGAGAGAGTCAATCAGATTCTAGAGGAAATGTTGAGAGCTTGTGCACTAGACTATGGATCTAGTTGGGATTATAATTTGCCCTACGCAGAGTTCTCATATAACAACAGCTACCAATCCAGTTTGAAGATGGCCCTTTCGAAGCTTTGTATGGAAGAAGGTGTAGAACACCATTGATGTGGGATGAAGTCAGGGACCATCAATTGGTCGGACCAGATTTAATCAGAGAGTCTGAAGAGAAGGTTAAGTTGATTCGTGATAGACTGAAGGTAGCTCAGTCCAAGCAGAAGAGCTATGCCAACACTAAACGCAAGGAGGTAGCCTTTGAAGTCGGAGACAGAGCATATCTCCGTGTGTCACCACTTCGAGGAGTGAAACGATTTGGAGTCAAGGGAAAGTTAGCCCCAAGGTTTGTAGGACCATATCGAGTTTTGGAGCGTGTGGGAGAAGTTGCCTACAAATTGGAGTTACCCGAAGGATTGTTAGGAGGTCATGATGTGTTTCACGTTTCCCAGATGAAGAAGTGCCATGCAGAGATGGCCGATATTCCTCTGAGAGATATAGTGCCCCTGGAAGCAATTCAGTTGGAGAGTGACCTAACCTACGAGGAGAAACCTGTCAAGATTCTTGAGTTTGCCAACCGAGTTACACATAGCAAGGTCATAAAGTTTTGCAATGTCCAGTGGAGCCACCATACCGAGGAAGAAGCCACCTGGGAGCGAGAAGAAGACTCACGGAAAGACCACCCACACCTATTTGCTAGCCAACCCGAATCTCGAGGGCGAGATTCATTTTAAGGGGGGTAGGTTTGTAACATCCCAATTTTCAATTTGGATGTTAATCATTAGGTCATCATATGCATCCATATTTTGATCATTTTGAATTTGGTTTATTCGGACACTTTGATCCTAGAAGACCATAAGCAACTCAAGGACCATGTGAGAGAGTTGGAGGTTTCATAAAACTCCATTTTGAATTTTTAAAGTTGGTAATTTGGATCAAAGTGATTTTTATTTGAAATTATTTTTCCCAATTATTTCCAAATAAATAAAAATAATAAGAGAGGATAATATGACTTCTTCAAAACAAAGGAAATAATGAAAATTTAATTTTGAATAAAAAATATATATATTTTTGAGTTTTATTTGATATTTATTCGGTTAAATTAGGGAAAAATTGCATTTTAACCCAGAAAAGTGTTCACCTGGTCCAAAATATTAGGAAAGGAGTGTGAAAATTATGCTTGGAATTTTAGGATTTTTAGTTATATTATGTTGGATTTTTCTCCATGGCGAATTTTTTTTTTAAATCTGCACGCCGACTAGGCCGGACCAGGCGAAGCCAGGCCCAGCTCCGCCGACCGCCTTCCCCGCGTCACCGCCGTGTCCTCACCGGACTCCGGCTAGGAGTCCGGATCGGACTCCACCCTGCCGCCGTGGCCCCTTTCCCAAGCCGGCCACCGCCGCCCATTTATATAGCAACCACCCCGCCTCTCCTCCTCAAGCTGCCTGCCGCCCCAAGCCGCCACCTGCCGTCGCGCCGCATCCCGCCGCGCCACCGTCGCCTCGCCGCGCCGCCGCCACCTCTTCGCACCGCCGCCGCGCCGCTCCACTGCCGCCACTGCCTCACCACGCCTCGCCGGAGCTGCCGCCAGTTCTTCTCCCCGAACCGGTATAAATTCGCTAAAACCCGTTCGTTTTTTTAAAGTTCGGTTTTATTTTATTAGATCGGTTTATTATTTTGGATATGTTATTTAGTGAACGTTCACCCGATTCGTTCTGTTAATGAACGAATTCGTTCGCTAGTTTCTGTTAGCGAACGTTCGTTCGTTAGATTTTTCTTTTAGTTTAATTTTCCACCAGGGACCTATCCGTAATTATTTTTATCACAGATTAGTCCCTGATCTTCAAATCCAGTGAAACCAACGCCAATTTCTTCGTCTTGATCCCCTTTATCCAGAAAAACAACTTGAACATGATTTTGAAAATTTAAAATTTGGTTTCAAGAACATTTGAATTTTGAACTTCTTTTGATCGTAGTTTGAGTTTCGTAACTCCGATTCGAGTGATTCTTTTTGCAAATCGAAGCTCTTCACTTGAACTTTTTGTTTAGATATTTTATTTTGGTTTTACCTTTGAATCTTATGCTTGTGTGATTATGTATGCTATTGTTTGTTCATGATAGAGTTTTCGGAGTGCGAGGCTTGCTACTGCGAATCTCTAGGGTTTTTCGATCGTCAGCAAGGCAAGTAACACTTTGATCATATCCCTTATTTACCCAGTTTTTATGCATTAGTTTCAAACCCTCAAACTTTGCATGAGTAGGGTTTTGATAACATGTGGGTATTGGGAAGTAGTTCATGAGGTAGGAACCTATTGTCTTATATCAAACCCCAGGTATTATTGCATCATGCTTGCACTACTTTGCTATGCTAGTAGACATGGATTGGCATGTGAGATTCATGAAAGATGTGAGAGTTATTTATAACTGAGGGAAACTTAAGGTGGATACCTTAATACACATCTGGGTGGATTGGTTGCAGGCACCTGGGGAATCCAGTGTTGTCCTAGGAGATCTTGGGGTATCCGTGTGATCATCCTATGGAATGCTACTGACAGAGTCCTGAATTAGGGGGTCTCCGGACAGCCGGACTATATCCTTTGGCCGGACTGTTGGACCATGAAGATACAAGATTGAAGACTTCATCTTGTGTCCGGATGGGACTTTACTTGGCGTGGAAGGAAAGCTAGGCAATACAGATATGTATATCTCCTCCTTTATAACCGACCTTGTGTAACCCTAGCCCCCTCCGGTCACTATATAAACCGGAGGGTTTTAGTCCATAGGACAATAGACATCATACCATAGGCTAGCTTCTAGGGTTTAGCCTCTCCGATCTCTTGGTAGATCTACTCTTGTAATACTCATATCATCAAGAACAATCAAGCAGGACGTAGGGTTTTACCTCTATCAAGAGGGCCCGAACCTCGGTAAAACATCGTGTCCCCTGGCTCCTATTACCATCCGCCTTAGACGCACAGTTCGGGACCCCCTACCCGAGATCCGCCGGTTTTGACACCGACATTGGTGCTTTCATTGAGAGTTCCACTGTGTCGTCATCATAAGGAAAGATGGCTCGCCTCGTTGTCAAGGACAACATCACCTCTGGGGGAGCCCTGGTTGTAGGCCAAACTCTCCGACTAGGCGGCTTCGTCATGACCGCTTGCTCGGCCGCTGCGCCGACGATGATGTCTCGGGTCATCGAAAATAGCCTCCACATCGGCTCAAAATTTGCCGAGCAGATGGATCCAATGGAGCTCTCCTCTTTGAACGAGCTCTTGGATCGCATTGCCGCTCTGGGAGTCACTATGGACTACGATCAGATCGGGCTTAAACCCGACCAAAGGGAGATTAACTCTCCGCCAGTCACCCATCAAATAGTGGTGGTGGAGGAGCAATGCGGCGATTCTCCCTATATCCTGAGGATGAACTATGTCCGGATTCCCGAGCTCCCCGAACAGGATACGTGTTCGCAGGAGGACACCGCCTTAACCCTGAATCTAGAATCAGGCCCCATACCGAACCCGCAGGGCAATATCCCGGAGCCCGAACTTCCAAGATCGGAAACTCCCCTGCCCCAGGATCACAGATTGGGCCTGGACTTAAATCCACCCACCCACCCAGATAAAAACTATCTTTCCCGCATTAGGCAAGTGCCCCAAGAGACAATACATCACTATTGGGCCAGATTCCTCCTTGTAATGAACAAGGTCATGGACTGTCACTAGGAAGATGCAATTGCGTTCTTTTGCAACAATTGCACGGACAAGGGAGTCCTTAACGCCATAAGCCGCCGTGACATAGCACACTTCGCTGACTTGGCGGACATAGTATGGAAATACTGTGCGATGGAAAGTGCCTAGAAAACCAAACACAATTTTGGGACAATCCGTCTCTAACAAGACCCCCAGTCCTAACTAAAAGGGTGCACTCTTATAAGTCGCCCGACTCAATTACATAGAAGCAAAAGCCCACTACAGGGCGTGGAACCGTATTGGAGGGATGGCTCAACGGGCCCTGCAAAATCCATAGTACATCGGATACCATATCAACACACAGCCTTAGAGCATGTTGGGTACTGTGGCAGGTGGCCAAAAGCGGCGAGGATCTTCTCACCCAAAATACCTCAGAGCACCCCCCATGGATAACAACACAGTATTAACGGTCTTTAAGACCTTCGCCTCAAATAATAGGCGTAAGCGAGCACTCCGCGGTCTCGCCGAAGTCTGCCACATGGCAGCAATAAATCCATGGAGCGACACAGCTATCACCTTCAACGCCAGTGACGAACCTAAATTCTGAATAGCCCGAGCACCGGCCGCTTTGGTCCTCAACCCAATTGTGGACGGCTTTTGGCTCACTAAGGTGCTCATGGATGGCGGCAGTGGATTAAACCTCATCTACGAGGAAACTCTCCAAAAAATGGACATAGATAGCAACCGTATTAAACAAAGCAGTACAACCTTTCGAGGAATCATCCCTAGTCGGGAGGCACGTTGCACTGGGAAAATCACACTTGATGTGGTATTCGGCACTCCGGAGAATTATAGGTCCAAATAAATTACATTACAAGTGGCCCCGTTCAGTAGCGGATACCACGCCCTTCTAGGGCGGGAGGCATTCACGATTTTTCAAGCCATACCCCATTATGGGTACATGAAGCTCAAAATGCCCGGACCCAAGGGAATTATCACTCTAGCTAGTGATATGGACATAGCACTCCGCGCCGAGAACAAGACAGCCGCACTAGTCCTCGAGGCATTATCCGAAGCCCTTGTGGTGGAGGAGTTAACCGCGCTGCGCTCCACGGTGGACAGGGACGACGTGATACTAGAGAAAAGATCCAAGTCCACCTCCTTTAAACCAGCGGATGAAATAGTTAAATTCCAAGTCCATCCAATGGACCCTACAAAAACAGCATCCATTGGGGCACAGTTAGACCCCGCTGTAGACGCCGCACTACGAGAGTTTCTGCGCGAGAATTGGGACATATTCGCCTGGCATCCTTCTGTTGGGGAACGTAGTAATTTCAAAAAATTTCCTACGCACATGCAAGATCATGGTGATGCACAACAACGAGAGGGGAGAGTGTTGTCCATGTACCCTCGTAGACCGAAAGCGGAAGCGTTAGCACAACGCGGTTGATGTAGTCGTACATCTTCACGATCCGACCGATCAAGTACCGAACGCACGACACCTCCGAGTTCAGCACACGTTCAGCCCGATGACGTCCCTCGAACTCCGATCCAGCCGAGTGTTGAGGGAGAGTTTCGTCAGCATGACGGCGTGGTGATGATGTTGATGTTCTACCGACGCAGGGCTTCGCCTAAGCACCACTACAGTATTATCGAGGTGGACTATGGTGGAGAGTGGCACCGCACACGGCTAAAAGATCAACTTGATCAATTGTTTTGTCTATGGGGTGCCCCCTGCCCCCGTATATAAAGGAGCAAGGGGGGTGCAGCCGGCCAGGGAGGAGGTGCACCAAGAGGAGTCCCACTCCCACCGAGAGTAGGACTCCCCCCTTTCCTAGTTGGAATAGGATTCAGGAGGGGGAAAGAGAAGGGAGAGAAGGAAAGGGGGGCGCCGCCCCCCTCTCCTTGTCCTATTTGGACTAGGGGGGAGGGGCGCGCGGCCCAGCCCTGGCCGCCTCTCCTCTTCTCCGTAAAGGCCCACTAAGGCCCATTTACCTCCCGGGGGGTTCCGGTAACCTCCCGGTACTCCAGTAAAATCCCGATTTCACCCGGAACACTTCCGATATCCAAACATAGGCTTCCAATATATCAATCTTCATGTCTCGACCATTTTGAGACTCCTCGTCATGTTCGTGATCACATCCAGGACTCACGAACAACCTTCGGTACATCAAAACATATAAACTCATAATATAACTGTCATCGAAACTTTAAGCGTGCGGACCCTACGGGTTCGAGAACTATGTAGACATGATCGAGATATGTCTCCGGTCAATAACCAATAGAGGAAACTGGATGTTCATATTGGCTCCCACATATTCTACGAAGATCTTTATCGTTCAGACCGCATAACAACATACGTTGTTCCCTTTGTCATTGGTATGTTACTTGCCCGAGATTCGATCGTCGGTATCTCAATACCTAGTTCAATCTCGTTACCGGCAAGTCTCTTTACTCGTTCTATAATACATCATCCCACAACTAACTCATTAGTTGCAATGCTTGCAAGGCTTAAGTGATGTGCATTTCCGAGAGGGCCCAGAGATACCTCTCCGACAATTGGAGTGACAAATCCTAATCTGGAAATACGCCAACCCAACAAGTACCTTTGGAGACACCTGTAGAGCACCTTTATAATCACCCAGTTACATTGTGACGTTTGGTAGCACACAAAGTGTTCCTCCGGTAAACGGGAGTTGCATAATCTCATAGTCGTAGGAACATGTATAAGTCATGAAGAAAGCAATAGCAACAAACTAAACGATCGGGTGCTAAGCTAACGGAATGGGTCATGTCAATCACATCATTCTCCTAATGATGTGACCATGTTAATCAAATGACAACTCATGTCTATGGTTAGGAAACATAACCATCTTTGATCAACGAGCTAGTCAAGTAGAGGCATACTAGTGACAATCTGTTTGTCTATGTATTCACACATGTATTATGTTTCCGGTTAATACAATTCTAGCATGAATAATAAACATTTATCATGATATAAGGAAATAAATAATAACTTTATTCTTGCCTCTAGGGCATATTTCCTTCAGTATCCCACTTGCACTAGAGTCAATAATCTAGATTACACAGTAATGATTCTAACACCCATGGAGCCTTGGTGTTGATCATGTTTTGCTCGTGGAAGAGGCTTAGTCAACGGGTCTGCAACATTCAGATCCGTATGTATCTTGCAAATTTCTATATCTCCCACCTGTACTATTTCCCGGATGGAATTGAAGCGTCTCTTGATGTGCTTGGTTCTCTTGTGAAATCTGGATTCCTTCGCCAAGGCAATTGCACCAGTATTGTCACAAAAGATTTTCATTGGACCCGATGCACTAGGTATGACACCTAGATCGGATATGAACTCCTTCATCCAGACTCCTTCATTTGCTGCTTCCGAAGCAGCTATGTACTCTGCTTCACATGTAGATCCCGCCATAACGCTTTGTTTAGAAATGCACCAACTGACAGCTCCACCGTTCAATGTAAACACGTATCCGGTTTGGGATTTAGAATCGTCTGGATCAGTGTCAAAGCTTGCATCAATGTAACCGTTTACGATGAGCTCATCTCCATATACGGGAAACATATCCTTAGTCCTTTTCAGGTATTTCAGGATGTTCTTGACCGCTATCCAGTGATCCACTCCTGGATTACTTTGGTACCTCCCTGCTAGACTTATAGCAAGGCACACATCATGTCTGGTACACATCATTGCATGCATGATAGAGCCTATGGCTGAAGCATAGGGAACATCTTTCATTTTCTCTCTATCTTCTGCAGTGGTCGGGCATTGAGTCTTACTCAACTTCACACCTTGTAACATAGGCAAGAACCCTTTCTTTGCTTGATCCATTTTGAACTTCTTCAAAACTTTGTCAAGGTATGTGCTTTGTGAAAGTCAAATTAAGCGTGTTGATCTATCTCTATAGATCTTGATGCCCAATATATAAGCAGCTTCACCGAGCTCTTTCATTGAAAAACTCTTATTCAAGTATCCCTTTATGCTATCTAGAAATTCTATATCATTTCCAATCAACAATATGTCATCCACATATAATATTAGAAATGCTATAGAGCTCCTACTCACTTTCTTGTAAATACAAGCTTCTCCAAAAGTCTGTATAAAACCAAATGCTTTGATCACACTATCAAAGCGTTTATTCCAACTCCGAGAGGCTTGCACCAGTCCATAAATGGATCGCTGGAGCTCGCACACTTTGTTAGCTCCCTTTGGATCGACAAAACCTTCTGGTTGCATCATATACAACTCTTCTTCTAGAAATCCATTTAGGAATGCAGTTTTGACATCCATTTGCCAAATTTCATAATCATAAAATGCAGCAATTGCTAACATGATTTGGACAGACTTAAGCATCGCTACGGGTGAGAAAGTCACATCATAGTCAATCCCTTGAACTTGTCGAAAACCTTTCGCAACAAGTCGAGCTTTGTAAACAGTAACATTACCATCAGCGTCAGTCTTCTTCTTGAAGATCCATTTATTCTCAATTGCTTGCCGATCATCAGGAAAGTCAATCAAAGTCCACACTTTGTTCTCATACATGGATCCCATCTCAGATTTCATGGCTTCAAGCCATTTTGCGGAATCTGGGCTCACCATCGCTTCTTCATAGTTCGTAGGTTCATCATGATCTAGTAGCATGACTTCTAGAACATGATTACCGTACCACTCTGGTGCGGATCTTACTCTGGTTGATCTACGAGGTTCAGTAGTAACTTGATCTGAAGTTCCATGATCATCATCATTAACTTCCTCACTAATTGGTGTAGGCGTCACATGAACTGGTTTATGTGATGAACCGCTTTCCAATAGAGGAGCAGGTATAGTTACCTCATCAAGTTCCACTTTCCTCCCACTCACTTCTTTCGAGAGAAACTCCTTCTCTAGAAAGGATCCATTCTTAGCAACGAATGTCTTGCCTTCGGATCTGTGATAGAAGGTGTACCCAACAGTTTCCTTTGGGTATCCTATGAATACACATTTCTCCGATTTGGGTTCGAGCTTATCAGGTTGAAGCTTTTTCACATAAGCATCGCAGCCCCAAACTTTCAGAAATGACAGCTTTGGTTTCTTGCCAAACCACAGTTCATAAGGCGTCGTCTCCACGGATTCCGATGGTGCCCTATTTAATGTGAATGCGGCTGTCTCTAAAGCATATCCCCAAAATGATAGCGGTAAATCTGTAAGAGACATCATAGATCGTACCATATCTAGTAAAGTACGATAACGAGGTTCGGACACACCATTACGCTGTGGTGTTCCGGGTGGCGTGAGTTGTGAAACTATTCCGCATTGTTTCAAATGTAGACCAAACTCGTAACTCAAATATTCCCCTGCATGATCAGATCGTAGAAACTTTATTTTCTTGTTACGATGATTTTCAACTTCACTCTGAAATTCTTTGAACTTTCCAAATGTTTCAGACTTATGCTTCATCAAGTAGATATACCCATATCTGCTTAAATCATCTGTGAAGGTGAGAAAATAACGATATCCGCCACGAGCCTCAACATTCATCGGACCACATACATCAATATGTATGATTTCAAACAAATCTTTTGCTCTCTCCATAGTTCCGGAGAATGGCGTTTTAGTCATCTTTCCCATGAGGCACGGTTCACAAGTACCAAGTGATTCATAATCAAGTGGTTCCAAAAGTCCAGCAGTATGGAGTTTCTTCATGCGCTTAACACCGATATGACCTGAACGGCAGTGCCACAAATAAGTTGCACTATCATTATCAACTCTGCGTCTTTTGGTTTCAACATTATGAATATGTGTATCACTACTATCGAGATTCATCAAAAATAGACCACTCTTCAAAGGTGCATGAACATAAAAGATATTACTCATATAAATAGAACAACCATTTTTCTCTGATTTAAATGAATAATCGTGTCACATCAAACAAGATCCAGATATAATGTTCATGCTCAACACTGGCACCAAATAACAATTATTTAGGTCTAATACTAATGCCGAAGGTAGATGTAGAGGTAGCATGCCGACCGCGATCACATCGACTTTGGAACCATTTCCCACGCGTATCGTCACCTCGTCCTTTGCTAGTGTTCGCTTAATGCGTAGTCCCTGTTTCGAGTTGCAAATATTAGCAACAGAACCAGTATCAAATACCCAGATGCTACTGCGAGCGCTAGTAAGGTACACATCAATAACATGTATATCACATATACCTTTGTTCACCTTGCCATCCTTCTTATCCGCCAAATACTTGGGGCAGTTCCGCTTCCAGTGACCAGTCTGCTTGCAGTAGAAGCACTCAGTCTCAGGCTTAGGTCCAGAATTGGGTTTCTTCTCTTGAGCAGCAACTTGCTTGTTGTTCTTCTTGAAGTTCCCCTTATTCTTCCCTTTGCCCTTCTTGAAACTGGTGGTCTTACTGACCATCAACACTTGATGCTCCTTCTTGATTTCTACCTCCGCAACTTTTAGCATTGCGAAGAGCTCGGGAATTGTCTTATCCATCCCTTGCATATTATAGTTCATCACGAAGCTCTTGTAGCTTGGTGGAAGTGATTGGAGAATTCTGTCAATGACGCTATCATCCGGAAGATAAACTTCCAGTTGAATCAAGTGATTTTAGTACCCAGACATCTTGAGTATATGCTCACTAACACAACTATTCTCCTCCATCTTGAAGCTATAGAACTTATTGGAGACGTCATATCCCTCAATCCGGGCATTCTTTTGAAATATTAACTTCAACTCCTGGAACATCTCATATGCTCCACGACGTTCAAAACGTCGTTGAAGTCCCGGTTCTAAGCCGTAAAGCATGGCACACTGAACTATCGAGTAGTCATCAACACGTGGCTGCCACGCATTCACAATGTCTATAGTTGCTGGCGCAGGTGGTACACCTAGCGGTGCTTCTAGGACGTAATTCTTCTGAGCAGCAATGAGGATAATCCTCAAGTTACGGATCCAGTCCGTGTAATTGCTACCATCATCTTTCAACTTTGCTTTCTCAAGGAACGCATTAAAATTCAACGGAACAACAACACGGGCCATCTATCTACAATCAACATAGACAAGCAAGATACTATCAGGTACTAAGTTCATGATAAATTTAAGTTCGATCAATCATATTACTTAAGAACTCCCACTTAGAAAGACATCCCTCTAATCTTGTAAGTGATCACGTGATCCAAATCAAGTAAACCATAACCGATCATCACGTGAAATGGAGTAGTTTTCAGTGGTGAACATCACTATGTTGATCATATCTACTATATGATTCACGCTCGACCTTTCGGTCTCAGTGTTCCGAGGCCATATCTGCATATGCTAGGCTCGTCAAGTTTAACCCGAGTATTCTGCGTGTGCAAAACTGGCTTGCACCCGTTGTAGATGGACGTAGAGCTTATCACACCCGATCATCACGTGGTGTCTGGGCACGACGAACTTTGGCAACGGTGCATACTCAGGGAGAACACTATTATCTTGAAATTTAGTGAGAGATCATCTTATAGTGCTACCGTCAATCAAAGCAAGATAAGATGCATAAAAGATAAACATCACATGAAATCAATATAAGTGATATGATATGGCCATCATCATCTTGTGCTTGTGATCTCCATCTCTGAAGCACCGTCATGATCACCATCGTCACCGACGCGACACCTTGATCTCCATCGTAGCATCGTTGTCGTCTCGCCAAACTTATGCTTCCACGACTATCGCTACCGCTTAGTGATAAAGTAAAGCATTACAGGGCGATTGCATTGCATACAATAAAGCGACAACCATATGGCTCCTGCCAGTTGCCGATTACTCGGTTACAAAACATGATCATCTCATACAATAAAATTTAGCATCATGTATTGACCATATCACATCACAACATGCCCTGGAAAAACAAGTTAGACGTCCTCTACTTTGTTGTTGCAAGTTTTGCGTGGCTGCTACGGGCTTAGCAAGAACCGTTCTTACCTACGCATCAAAACCACAACGATAGTTTGTCAAGTTGGTGCTGTTTTAACCATCGCAAGGACTGGGCGTAGCCACACTTGGTTCAACTAAAGTTGGAGAAACTGACACCCGCCACCCACCTTTGTGCAAAGCACGTCGGTAGAACCAGTCTCGCGTAAGCGTACATGTAATGTCGGTCCGGGCTGCTTCATCCAACAATACCGCCGAACCAAAGTATGAAATGCTGGTAAGCAGTATGACTAATATCGCCCAAAACTCACTTGTGTTCTACTCGTGCATATGACTTCTACGCATAAAACCTGGCTCTGATACCACTGTTGGGGAATGTAGTAATTTCAAAAAAATTCCTACGCACATGCAAGATCATGGTGATGCACAACAACGAGAGGGGAGAGTGTTGTCCATGTACCCTCGTAGACCGAAAGCGGAAGCGTTAGCACAACGCGGTTGATGTAGTCGTACGTCTACACGATCGGACCGATCAAGTACCGAACGCACGACACTTCCGAGTTCAGCACACGTTCAGCCTGATGACGTCCCTCAAACTCCGATCCAGCCGAGTGTTGAGGGAGAGTTTCGTCAGCACGACGGCGTGGTGACGATGTTGATGTTCTACCGACGCAGGGCTTCGCCTAAGCACCACTACAGTATTATCGAGGTGGACTATGGTGGAGGGTGGCACCGCACACGGCTAAAAGATCAACTTGATCAATTGTTGTGTCTATGGGGTGCCCCCTGCCCCCATATATAAAGGAGCAAGGGGGGTGCGGCCGGCCAGGGAGGAGGTGCGCCAGGAGGAGTCCCACTCCCACCGAGAGTAGGACTCCCCCCTTTCCTAGTTGGAATAGGATTCGGGAGGGGGAAAGAGAAGGGAGAGAAGGAAAGGGGGGCGCCGCCCCCCTCTCCTTGTCCTATTCGGACTAGGGGGGAGGGGCGCGCGGCCCAGCCCTGGCCGCCTCTCCTCTTCTCCGTAAAGGACCACTGAGGCCCATTTACCTCCCGGGGGGTTCCGGTAACCTCCCGGTACTCCGGTAAAATCCCGATTTCACCCGGAACACTTCCGATATCCAAACATAGGCTTCCAATATATCAATCTTCATGTCTCGACCATTTCGAGACTCCTCGTCATGTCTGTGATCACATCCGGGACTCTGAACAACCTTCGGTACATCAAAACATATAAACTCATAATATAACCGTCATCGAAACTTTAAGCGTGCGGACCCTACAGGTTCGAGAACTATGTAGACATGACCGAGACATGTTTCCGGTCAATAACCAATATCGGAACCTGGATGTTCATATTGGCTCCCACGTATTCTCCCTTTGTCATCGGTATGTTACTTCCCCGAGATTCGATCGTCGGTATCTCAATACCTAGTTCAATCTCGTTACCGGCAAGTCTCTTTACTCGTTCCGTAATACATCATCTCACAACTAACTTATTAGTTGTAATGCTTGCAAGGCTTATGTGATGTGCATTACCGAGAGGGCCCAGAGATACCTCTCCGACAATCGGAGTGACAAATCCTAACCTCGAAATACGCCAACCCAACAAGTACCTTTGGAGACACCTGAAGAGCACCTTTATAATCACCCAGTTACGTTGTGACGTTTGGTAGCACATAAAGTGTTCCTCTAGTAAACGGGAGTTGCATAATCTCATAGTCCTAGGAACATGTATAAGTCATGAAGAAAGCAATAGCAACATACTAAACGATCGGGTGCTAAGCTAACGGAATGGGTCATGTCAATCACATCATTCTCCTAATGATGTGACCCTGTTAATCAAATGACAACTCATGTCTATGGTTAGGAAACATAACCATCTTTGATCAACGAGCTAGTCAAGTAGAGGCATACTAGTGACAATCTGTTTGTCTACGTATTCACAAATGTATTATGTTTCCGGTTAACACAATTCTAGCATGAATAATAAACATTTATCATGATATAAGGAAATAAATAATAACTTTATTATTGCCTCTAGGGCATATTTCCTTCACCTTCAGACATGCCAGGAATCCCACACAGATTGGCCGAGCATAGCCTTAATATTCTAAAAGGATTCAAGCTGGTCAAGCAGACTCTTCGGCGTTTCTATGAACCTAAGCGATAAGCCATGTGAGAGGAGCTAGCCAAGCTACTGGAAGCCGGATTCATTAAAGAAATAAAACATCCGGATTGGCTAGCAAACCTGGTGATGGTACCAAAGAAGGACAAATCTTGGCGCCTATGTGTCGACTTCAAAGACCTTAACAAAGCTTGCCCAAAGGATCCCTTCCCACTCCCTCGCATCGATCAAATCATCGACGCTACCGCAGGACACGAATCATTGTGCTTCGTCGACGCATACTCCGGTTACCACCAGATTAAGATGGCAGAGTCTGATCAAGCCACAATAACATTTATAACACCACACGACCCCTTCTGCTTTAACACAATGCTTTGGGATCAAAAATGCCGGCGCAACATATCAGCGCATGATCCAGACATGTCTGGAAAAGCAGATCGACAAGACTATGGAGGCATACGTAGAGAATGTGGTCATTAATACCAGACACGTCGACTCTTTAATAGACGACTTGAGGCTCATGTTCACCAATCTCTGAACATACGACATTAAGCTCAATCTGGAAAAATGCGTCTTCGGCGTTCCCGCCGGAAAGCTCCTGGGCTTCATCGTCTCCAATAGTGGAATTGAAGCAAACCCGGCTAAAATCCGAGCTCTGTCACAGTTGGCTATCCCAACTGACCTCAAGCAAATCCAGAAATTTACTGGATGCGTGGCGGCTTTAAGCCGCTTTATCTCCCGATTAGAAGAAAAGGCACTTCCCTTTATCGCCTTCTTAGGCGCACCGAACACTTTGAGTGGACGGACGCAGCCACGGCCGGACTGGAAGAAATCAAAGCCATGCTGGCCGCCAACCCAATCTTGGCCGCGCCAACTATTGGCGAACCAATGCTATTATATATAGCGGCAACTCACCAAGTTGTAAGCGCAGTGCTCATCGTCGAACGAGAGACGGACGGACATAAATTCTTGCTTCAAAAGCCGGTATATTATGTATCCACCGTCCTCACTCCATACAAATCACGGCACCCACATTACCAAAAGATAGCATAAGCGGTATTTATGGCATCCCGGAAATTACGACACTACTTTCAAGAGTGTTCGATCACGGTGGCATCCGAAGTACCACGCAATGACATAATAAACAACGGTGATGCCACGGGCCGGATTGCCAAATGGGCCATTGAGCTCCTCCCGTTCGACATAACATATAAGCCACGACGAGCCATTAAGTCGCAAGTACTGGCCGATTTCGTAGCCGAATGGATAGAAGACGAACTCCCTAAAGAGTATGGCGCATACTCCAATTGGATCATGCACTTCGACGGCTCTAAAATGCTGGTTGGTCTAGGGGATGGCGTCGTCCTGACGTCCCCCACCGGAGACACGGTGAAATACGTGCTCCAAATACTATATACGGACTCCAATAACACAGCCGAATACGAGGCCCTACTACACGGCCTCCGGATGGCAGTCTCCATGGGCATCCAACACCTAGAGGTGCGTGGGGACTCAAACCTCGCAATATCCCAAACAAATGGAGATTTCGATGCCAAGGATCCGAAAATGGCGGCATATCGCAACGTCGTCCTCAAAATGTCAGCCCGGTTCGAGGGGCTAGAATTCCACCACGTGGCTCAGGAAAACAACCAGGCAACGGACATCCTAGCTCGTATCGGCGCTAAATGCGACCCTGTGCCACCAAACATCTTGCTGGAAGGACTGTTTAAACCATCCGTGGTATGGGAAGGGGACAGCAACAAAATTAGTCTGGACCTGGCCACAACCCTAGATACCAAATACTCTGACCCAATCGGAGGCTCTGCCACCGAAATAACACCTTCAGCACATGTGATAATGGTTGTCATCGCCCTGTGGACAGAACCATTCCTGGCCTACCTAACTAGACAGGAATTACCCGAGGACCAAAATGAGGCTCGCTGCATAGTGCGGCGATCTAAAGCCTACAAGGTCCATGAGGGAGAGCTCTATAAGAAAAGCACAACCAGAGTCCTTCAAAGGTTCATCTCCGAGGAGGAGGGGCGGAAG
Source organism: Triticum urartu (assembly GCF_003073215.2). Taxonomy (NCBI): domain Eukaryota; kingdom Viridiplantae; phylum Streptophyta; class Magnoliopsida; order Poales; family Poaceae; genus Triticum; species Triticum urartu. Next base: position 138,695,979 of record NC_053024.1, on the reverse strand, counting down.
CTGTTGGTAGAAATCCATGCCGGAATCGACGGCCACCATGCAGCAGCCCGGACCCTTGTAAGTAAGGCCTTCCATATAGGTTTTTATTGGCCGACGGCCCAGGCAGATGCACAATATCTGGTTCAACATTGCGTTGGTTGCCAGCTTTTTGCAAACCAAAGCCACATGCCACCTACCGCCCTCCAAACCATCCCCATTACTTGGCCCTTTGCGGTCTGGGGGCTCGATATAGTTGGACCCCTCAAGGGGGGAACCCATAAGAGAAAATACTTACTGGTCATGGTGGCTAAATTCACCAAATGGATAGAAGCCAAACCTATCAAAACGGATGAATCCGGACCGGTGATAGACTTCATATCCGGGGTTGTACACCGTTATGGCGTTCCCCACAACATCATCACCGACAACGGCACGAACTTTACAGCCGACGAGGTGAAACTTTGGTGCAGCAACATGGGCATCGAGCTCGATTATGCTTCTGTCTATCATCCGCAAACTAACGGTCAAGTCGAACGAGCGAATGGTCTTATCATGAGTGGTATTAAACCCAGATTAGTCCGGTCCTTAAAGGAATCAGATACCTATTGGGTAGAGGAGCTCAACTCCGTACTATGGGGGCTGGGGACCACGCCAAATCGTACTACCGGATACACACCGTTTTTATGGTGTACGGCGCTGAGGCGGTGCTACCTTGCGACATAATTCATGACTCACCTCGAGTGCGCATGTACGAAGAAAGAGATGCCGAGCTCGATCAGCAGGACAGTTTGGTGTAGGGATCTACGGTAGGGTGCGTCGACTGCAAATTAAAATTTCCTACACGCAGAACAACCAAGAACATGCTACGGGAGATGGATCATAGTTCGTTACCACTAGACGCGCAGTGTCGTGCAGCGGAAGAAGAGTAGGGGCAGCGCGTCCGCGTGGATCGTCTCCTCCTTGTCCGATCTCCCTCCTACTACCGGTGGTCGGTTCCCACGTACAGGTTCGCCGGTGCGGCGCAAGTGCACCGCCTCTAACAGTATCCGCGTGTGCAGGAGGAACGTCGTGCGTCAGACTGCTAGGTCCGATCACACAACCGGCGGCGAGTGGAGGTGTCTATTCGCAACGCATGCAAACCCTAGTGACAACGCCGAAGCGATCATCCCCATGAGTGTGCCGCACCTCCACTATATATATAGGCGTCTGTCACGGGCTCAACACTTGGGCCTCGCACGGACCCTAAAGCCCATAAGTCTACTCGGCCACAATCCAAATACAGTTCGGATCACATCTGACCAGTGTCCTCGGATCCGACCTTGTAGGTTCCTCCCTTAAGCGCATGACCCCTGAGGTTCAAGTCAGCTTGGTCGCAGTTCGGATCACCTCCAAACTGCACGGTTGGTAGCGGCCTCTAGCAAGGCATGCCAAACACCAAGCAGACTATGAAGCTAGTTAGCGAACCTGTACATCACACTTTCATTCCTTTTGCCACACGATATATGTTGTCGATCTCAAGGCGAGTCTGTCATCCTTGTGCTAGCCCGACCTCTTTCTCGTTCCAGTGATGCCGACCACAAACCGGATTATCTCATAATCCTTGTCGCATGGCCATGCTTATCCTGGTCGGATCACATGAAGGGCCCAGAGTATATCTCTCCTGACCCGAGGGGCAAATCCCATCTTGCTCGACCACGTCTCGCAACATGGTTCTGGACAAACCCGAAACCTACCTTTATAACTACCTAGTTACGGAGTAGCGTTTGGTCAGCCCAAAGAAAGTCTGTCACCATCCCGAGTACATGCGTCGGCTCAGGTCTTAGGACATAGAACATATGTTGTACTAGAGACTAACAGATGACATATCTATGCGTCTCATAGTTGGGTCTGTCCGACTCAGACCTTATCTCGACTCGGATCCGACTACGTCGAATCCGACCAGATCCTTCCAAGTCCATACTATCCGGTTAGCATCCAATGCTCCATGGCTAGTGAGACCAAGCCATCGACCGTGTCATATGCTAGTCTAGTTGGCTCCGCGTCCACACAACCCTTTCGACTAGGGACCTTTTAGGACAGTCATCATACAATGCATAGTCCTACAAACAAGTCACGTACTTGCTAATACACATCATTGATAATGTCTAAAGACTATCTTTATTCATAAACACATAGGAAATATCATCATACATGATTGCCTCTAGGGCATATCTCCAAAAGTCTCCCACTTGCACTAGAGTAAATCAAATAGACATCGAATGCCCATAGCTCTAACGTGCCCCTCATGCTTGGGTTGTGGAAGCGGCTTAGTCAACGGATCCGCAACATTTGCATAACTCTACATCACCACTCTTTACGATCGTTCGTATCAGGTGATATTTCCGATCTATGTGTCTGACCTTGTGGTGATTCCTCGGCTCCTTAGCTTGTGCGATGGCACCAGAATTATCACAATAAAGGTCCAACGGTTTTACTGAGGCTGGGAAAATACCAGGATCATCCAGAAAGTTCCGGATCCAAACACCTTCCTTTGTAGCTTCACAAGCCGCAATGTATTCGGCTTCTGTAGTAGAATCGGCCACCGTATCTTGCTTGGAACTCATCCAGCTCACTGCTCCTCCGTTCATGATGTACACGAATCCGGACTGTGATGGACAATCATCTCTATCGGTTTGGAAACTAGCATCGGTGTAACCCCTTACGACGATCTCTTCCTCACCTCCATAAACTAGGAACATCTCTTTAGTCCTTTTCAGGTACTTCAAAATAGTCTTTATCGCTGCCCAGTGACTCTCACCTGGGTTGTCATGGTATCTACTTGTTAGGCTTATTGCAAAAGCAACATCGGGCTGCGTACATATCATGGCATACATGGTGGATCCGATTGCCGAGGCATATGGAATCCTACTCATCCTGCTTCGCTCATCAGATGTCTAAGGACTCCGAGTCTCGCTTAGCCTTATACCATGTGAGAGTGGCAAGAACCCTTTCTTTGCTTCACTCATGTTGAACCGCTTCAATACTTTATCTATGTTCGTGCTCTGGCTTAAGACGAGCAGCCTCCTTGATCTATCTCTATAGATCTTAATGCCTAAAATGTACATTGCCTCACGAAGGTCCTTCATCAAAAACTTGCCATTCAATGACTCCTTGACCGAGTTCAGCATCGAAATATCATTTCCGATCAACAGTATGTCATCCACATACAAGATCAAAAACACTATCGAGCTCCCACTTAACTTGTATAAACAAGAGTCCTCTTCGCTTTTGATGAAGCCGAAACCAGTGACGACCTCATCAAAACGAATGTTCCAGCTCCGAGATGCTTGCCTCAACCCATCAATGGATCTCTTGAGCTTGCATACCTTACTAGTGCTAGTCGGATCGACAAAACCCTCAGGCTGTATCATATACACGTCCTCGGTTAAATTTCCATGGAGGAAAGCCGTCTTGACATCCATCTGCCATATCTCATAATCGAAATATGCAGCTATAGCTAGTACGATCCTTACCGACTTCAGCATCGCTACCAGTGAGTAAGTCTCGTCGTAGTCAATTTCTTGAACTTGTCCATAACCCTTAGCGACAAGCCGAGCTTTGTGGATCTGAACATTTACATCCACATCGGTTTTCCTCTTAAAGACCCATTTGCAACCAATCGCCGTTACGCCAGGCGGCGGATCAACCAAGTCCCAAACTTGATTCTCATCCATGGACTTTAACTCGGATCTCATGGCCTCCAGCCATGCCTCGGAATCTGGGCTCACCATCGCTTCCGCATATGTGGCTGGCTCGTCGCTTTCTAGCAACAATACATCGTGCACCCTGCGCAATCTTTCCGACCTCCGTGGTTCCGGTGCCGCTTCCACTACGGGTTTCCTGACTGACTCCCGTATGATCTCATCACCAGCCGAGCCATCCTCAAGTGGTCCTCGAATTTCTTCGCATCGGACCGTCCTCCCACTGGCCTCCCGACTGAGAAACTCTTTATCAGGGAAAACCCCGTTCCGAACGACAAACACTTTGTTCTCTTCCCGGTTGTAGAAGTTATACCCCAAGGTTTCCCTTGGATATCCCACGAATATGCATTTATCCGACTTGGGTGTAAGCTTGTCTGACATAAGTTTCTTGACAAATGCTTCACAATCCCAAATCTTTAGAAAAGACAAACTGGGACTCTTCCTGGTCCACATCTCATGTGGTGTCTTGTCTACAGATTTTGATGGTACCCTGTTAAGTGTGAAAGCTGTAGTTTCTAGAGCGTATCCCAGAATGGCAAGGGTAAATCCGACTTGCTCATCATAGATCGAAACATGTCCAACAAGGTGTGATTCCTCCGTTCTGATACACCATTTCTCTGTGGCGTACCAGGAGGTGTGAGCTGAGGTACTATACCTCTGCTTTTCAGATGATCATCAAACTCCTGGCTCATGTACTCACCTCCATGATCAGATCGTAGAAGTTTTATAGTCTTGCCGAGCTGATTCTCCACCTCGTTTTGAAACTCTTTGAACTTTTCAAAAGTCTCTGACTTGTGCCTCATCAAATAGATATATCCATATCTACTCAAGTCTTGAACGAACCAAAGTCATTCTAAGTTAGGAGTCCATCATCATGGAGCTTCTTCATGTGTTTCAGACTAATGTGTCCAAGCCGGCAATGCCAGAAGTATGTCAGATTTATCTAACTGGGCTTATGCCTCTCGACATTCACGTTATAGACCGGTTCTTGTTCTAGATTCAATATAAATAACCCATCAAGAATGGGTGCATAGCCGTGGAACATTACCATTCAAATAAATCGAACAACCATTGTCCTTTAAATTGAATTCATAACCCTGACTCATCAAGAATGAGGCAGAAATAATGTTCCGACTAAGTGCAGGAATATAATAACAATTATTCAATTCCAAAATAAATCCAGAAGGAAGCTGGAGCTGCATTGTGCCGACCTCCAACGTAGCAACTCTTGCTTTGTTGCCGACCCTGATGTCAATCTCCCCTTATGCCACACGCCTAGTTCTTACCAGCCCCTGCATCGAGTTGCAAATATGAACAACCGATCCGGTATCAAATACCCAAGATCTACTAGGTATGTCAGCAAGGTAAATGTCTATAACATATGCAACAAGTGTACCTTTGCCTGAAGCAGCATTCCCGGCCTTCTTGCCATGCTCTGCAAGCCACTTGCTACAGTTACTCTTCTAGTGACCACTTTCCTTTCAATGATAGCAAATGGTCTTTGAGTCCGGTCCAGACTTCGGTGCAGCGGCGGAGGTTACCATCTCTGTGCCCTTTGCCTTAGCCTTCTTCTTAGACCAACTCTTCTTGAACTTAGCCGATTTCTGCACCATCAACACTTGATGCGTGCCTTTCTTAATATCCTGCTCTGCCACTTTGAGCATCCCATGCAATTCAGTGAGCTTCTTATCCATGCCATGCATATGATAGTTCGAGATGAACGTCCCATAGCTGGGCGGAAGAGAACACAGAACTACATCAGTAGCTAGCTCATCCAAGAGTGGGAAGCCCAACCGATCCAAAGCTTGCACATATACGATCATCTTGATCACATGCGGGCTCAGTGGATCACCTTCCTTCAGCTTACAATCCATCAAGGATCGCCAGACGTTGAACCTTTCAGTCCTAGCCTGCACCTGAAACATGCTCTTGAGACTCTCGAACATATCGAAAGCCCCAACGTCTTTGGAATGCTGCTGCAAATCGGGCTCCATACAAGCCATCATGAGGCAGCTGATCTCGTTTGATTCATCAACGAGTTTCTGGTAGGCATTCTTGGTTGTGGTACTAGCATTATCGGCAGGTTCCTCTGGAAGTGGATCCTCTAGAATATGTTCCTTTTTATCATGCTTGAGAACAATTCTCAAATTTCTATACCAGGTAGTAAAGTTTGTTCCATTCAGTTTATACTTTTCCAGAATTGATTTCAATGCAAAGTTGGGTGAGCAGGTGGTGCCATTGATCTACAACAGAAAAATATGCAATCACTGAGCAATGTGTTTATGTAGAGTAATTCTAGCCTTAAACAGAAATACTCCCACTAAAGTCAGCATCCCTCTGCAAACTCTCAGTGATTCAGGATCCGACTAGCACATACGACTAGTGAGCTTTAGCATCACTGCTAGACAACATGCCTATCCGGTAAGCAATTCCGTACTAATCATATCTCTATACGACTCCTGTCGGTCGGGTAGGTATCTCATACCCCGGCTCCCGACCTCTTTTGCCACAAGGCCCAAAACCGTTTTGATAGCCTTGTCAAGTCAACCTAATGCAGTGCATGTCCGTGTCCGACACGAACCCTTCAGTTGAAGGACACCAAGCAGCACCCCAATTTTATGAGCCCACTACTAGACGTACTTGACGTGCGAAGGTGCAACATCGGGGATGGAAATTCGCTTGATATTCATGAGGGATCTTTCTACCATTCTAACATGCATAGAAAACAAGGAAGCATAACAATCACAAATAAACACATATTGTGAAATAGTATGGCTCCTTCATGGATGTTTTTCTAGGTCGGCTCCAACTCCGATGACCATCTAGAAACTCCATCTTGTTTGTCACGCCGGGACGCCAAGCCACCAACCTGATCTCTATTATCCAACTACAACTAGTAATGAATTTTACATAGAGTCACAAGTCGACACGCATGTTGTTATACAATATAATGACAGCACTTTGGCTCCTGCTAGCTGCCAAACATGACACGCAAGCCATGTATAATTTACACACATGCGTCACATACACATGAGCCATACTATTCACATCAAACCCTACAAAATAAAGTTATGCATAGAATCGCATTCTACCGGTTTGAGTGATCGTGTACAAAATACAAGGCGCTACGCACACGGCGGTCCCGCTAGCTGGTTAACGGGTGGGGTTCGAAGGGGCAGCGCCCGACGCTTTCGGAAATCACAGATCACATCTGAACTCCGATCACGCCGAATTCTCTGATCCGACCGATCTCATCGATCACCGCGAATCCGATTCGGATTTACGTTTCACTGTTAACCCTAATGGCAGACAACCGACTGGTAGGGGTAGATCGTGTCACGACCTCATCGATCCCAATCAACAAAAAACATAGCGACATCGATCCCCATGTGCAGTTGATCTCATCAACCGTGCACACAACCAATCTTATCAATGACAACATATCTCATCTATTGCCTCCACATATCTAATATGCATACGGTCTGAACCCAAATCCTATAGCAGAGGCTCTGATACCATTGTAGGGATCTACGATAGGGTGCGTCGATTGTAAATTAAAATTTCCTACACGCAGAACAACAAAAACATGCTACGGGAGATGGATCATAGTTCGTTACCACTAGATGCGCAGTGCCGTGCAGCGGAAGAAGAGTTGGGGCAGCGCGTCCGTGTGGATCGTCTCCTCCTCATCCGATCTCCCTCGTACTACCGTCGGTTCCCACGTACAGGTTCGCCGGAGTGGCGCAAGTGCACCACCTCTAACAGTATCCACGCGTGCAGGAGGAACGTCATGCGGTGGACTGCTAGGTCCGATCACACAACAAGCGGCGAGTGGAGGTGTCTATTCGCAATGCATGCAAACCCTAGTGACAGCGCCGAAGCGATCATCCCCATGAGTGCGCCGCACCTCAACTATATATATAGGCGTCTGTCACGGGCTCAACACTTGGGCCTCGCATGGACCCTAAATCCCATAAGTCTACTCAGCCACAATCCGAATACAGTTCGGATCACATCCGACCAGTGTCCTCGGATCCGACCTTGTAGGTTCCTTCCCTTAAGCGCGTGACCCCTTAGGTTCAAGTCGGCTTGGTCGCAGTTCGGATCACCTCCAAACTGCACGGTTGGTAGCGGCCTCTAGCAAGGCATGCCAAACACCAAGCAGACTATGAAGCTGGTTAGCGAACTTGTACATCACACTTTCATTCCTTTTGCCACACGATATATGTTGTCGATCTCAAGGCGAGTCTGTCATCCTTGTGCTAGCCCAACCTCTTTCTCGTTCCAGTGATGCCGACCACAAACCGGATTATCTCATAATCCTTGTCGCATGGCCATGCTTATCCTGGTCAGATCACATGAGGGGCCCAGAGTATATCTCTCCTGATCGGAGGGGCAAATCCCATCTTGCTCGACCACGTCTCACAGCATGGTTCTGGACAAACCCGAAACCTACATTTATAACTACCAAGTTACGGAGTAGCATTTGGTCGGTCCAAAGCAAGTCTGTCACCGTCCCGAGTACATGCGTCAGCTCAGGTCTTAGGACATAGAACATATGTTGTACTAGAGACTCACAGATGACATATCGCTGCGTCTCATAGTTGGGTTTGTCCGACTCGGACCTTATCTCGACTCGGATCCGACTACGTTGAATCCGACCAAATCCTTCCGAGTCCATATTATCCGGTTAGCATCCAATGCTCCATGGCTAGTGAGACCAAGCCATCGACCGTGTCATATGTTAGTCTAGTTGGTTGCGCGTCCATACATCCCTTTCGACTAGGGACCTTTTAGGACAGTCATCATATAGTGCATAGTCCCACAAACAAGTCACGTACTTGCTGATACACATCATTGATAATGTCCAAGGACTATCTTTATACATAAACACATAGGAAATATCATCATACATGATTGCCTCTAGGGCATATCTCCAACATTTGGATGTCCTGGAGGACGAGCGCGACATGGCAAAAGCCCGTTCCGCATTCTATCAACAACAGGCTGGAAGGTATCAAAGTAGAGAAATGCGGGCCAAAACCTATAACGTTGGTGAACTAGTTCTGCGCCTGCCGGAGAAGAAAAAGAACAAGCTCAAGCCCAAATGGGAAGGTCCCTTCATTATCGACCATGTTCTGACCGGTGGAGCGTACCGTCTGCGGGATGCATCGAATAATCGACTCAAGCCAAACCCATGGAACGCAGCCAGACTTCGATGATTCTATGCCTAGCGCCGGACTCTATGTTTGTCTCCTTACCTCCATGAATTTTCTACACACCTGTTTTTTCCCTCTTTCTTCCTTTGTTTTCTCTTCAAAGCCCTTAAGGGCTAAACCTGTGTCTTGGTTACACAATCTTGACGCACTAACCGCACTCAATATACCTGGGGGCTTCCTATATAGAAGCTTAATCTAATTATTTTTCCTGGCTTCATGCCCCGCACATGTGTTATTCTTCCGCATGTACCCTTTTTCGCCATTATATGCATCGATATGACTTAAGTTTTGGCCAAGATGGGTTGCCTGGCTCTTGTGTTTATGCCCTACATTCCCGTTAATTCGGCTAGGGCATAAGGGGAGCACCTCTGCGATATTTACTGCCGGGTCAGCCGGATGTGTACCTCAGACTGGGTGAAGCCTAGCGTTCTTAAGGGAATATTCGGTCGGTGAATAAAAGATGACTTTTATTTAAATTACTACATGCCCCCAGATGTTTTTAACCTGCGTCTCGCAGTTCGGACATGCACATTAGGGCATGCGTACCCAGGGAAAGGAACCCTTAACGGAACTATTCTCCCTGGAAGATGTTTCTTACAACCCATGTAATATAACATAGCTAGCTGGGTACTTGTTTGTTCAAGCACTTATGACCCATACGCCTGGTCTCCATGCATACCCCGGTTTTTCTATAACCGAGTGGGTATTCGGATACACTCTGGACTATCGGGTCCAGAGGTCGAAGCGAAAAGGTCCGCCATGACAAATGATTTACAATCCGGCTAGGGACATTACATATGTCACTTGAAGTACACAGTCACTAAGACTGATTAAATTCTTCTTCTATGCCATCCAACAGGCTGTCTAGCCTACAATCCTATTGGGAATACTTGGCGGTTAACTCTACTTGATCATACACTAAATCGACAGGGATCTCCTTCCCATCGGGCCCCATAGGTTCGACCTTGGCCATGTGGTTTGGGTCAGCCTTGGTGTATCGTGTCTTCACCATAGCCCAGGCCTCCCGTGCACCTTGTCGGCAGGCTGATTTCTTCCATAACCGGAAGCGCCGTCGTCCTCCCTTCAGCTTCTCTATAAGCTCTCCCATGCCTCCTGGCGGGGACGCAGCCGACCACAAGGCTTGGGCAATACTCTGCATCACCTGCCGAACTTGTTCGTGCAGTTGTGAGAGCTCTGACAGAAGATCACCCGAGGACCGGGCATCTGCTCCACGGGATGACCCGTCAGCATACCTGCAGATATAACACAGTTAGCAGGCTTCTTCGCCGAACTCCTTTAAAAAGTTTGTTCAAGCACTTACTAAAAATGCCACGCTGAAGCCGTTTATTCTCCTTCACAGAGTCCGCAAGCTGGGCTCGGACATCCTTCAGTTCCACGCCCAGCCGGAAATTGGCATCTTGGAGATCATTTTTCTCCTGCCTGACTCGCGTCAGCACGCGCTGGCCAGCATTTTGCTGTCGATCATCACGTGCCGTATCCGCCTCCACAGCCTCCGAATTAACTTCGGGGCCACCTGAAACATCTATTGTTAGGTGTGCATGTACGCCGCATACTACCTGGTACTGATATTCTTTGCAATAGACAAAGGAGTTACCAAGGGGGCCATTTTTGGACTCCTTCAATGCGGCAACAGCGGCTTCCAGCCGGGCCTTGCACTCGTCCAGCTTTTGAGACAGTTGGGAATTCTTCTCCGTAAGATCATGCACAAATATTGATCCTTAAATCAGTTGTGTCAAGTGTTTCAAGTCTTAGGGGCTACTGATACATATAATCGTCAGATTTACTTACCTGTACATCCCTTACATACTGGTCCGTGGCTCTGGCTAGACCATTTTGAGCAGCACGGAGGTACGCGTCTCCAGAATTGAAGGCATCAAATGCCTCTGGTGAGAAGCAAGCGTCACGGAGTACGGCCCAGTGACACCTATGATTCATGACGCTCTCCACTTCTGAATTTGTAGCGGACAGTCTATCGCATCCTCTGTAGGAGGAGTATCCGGGGTCCACCCCATGTCGGCTTCCCCCTCTATGTCCGGCCCTGGAGCCCGACTGGTGGAAGCATGATCGGCAGCCTCTCCGGACATATTCCGGTGAGCGTTTTTTCTATTAAAGAAACATGGACGTCATTACATTTTGAGAAAGAAGACAACCACGGAGCGGGGTTTTTTATTTCATACCTCTGCGTTGGCGTCTCTGTCCTGACCGCCTTCCTTTTTGGCCTACCCGGCCTCGGTGCCTCTTGTTGGCGAGTTGCTGCGGGTTCGGCACGGTGTCCTGCATGCCTTCCCTATAAAACACCATATGTATATGGTAGGTGAAGTGTCTAAAAGGGGATCCTAGTTTTTGGAGTTGGGATTTTGGTTTTTCTTAGATGCGACACAGGGAGCAGTCCAGGATAATCAGTCGTAATGGCCACCATGGCGTCATCACAGCTCAGTTGATAGAACTGCCTGTCTATTAGCTCCACGAATATGTCCAGATCTTCTTTGAGTCCGGGACCAAGGGCCCGGTCAGGGTCCTCTGGTTGTGGAGATGGGATGTTGACCTCCCTTACAGCTTTTTGCAGTTCCTGCCATAAAATGGCAAGGTAAGTACCTACGACAAAAAATGCGGGAAGAATGGGAGTAAGGAGATATAACTCACCTAGCCTGGAGGATTGTACATGGAAAATCCATCCCGTGGCTTGATGCGGATGAACTCCTCTTCCTCTCCCTTGAACAACTCGAACAGAATTTTTGCTAAAGTAGCAGTGGAGTCCGGTCCCTTGCGCCCGCAATGGGTGGCATCATCTTCCCCGTTAAAACACCACAAAGGGTGCCCTCGATATTGAAGTGGCTGCACTCCCCGCATTATGCATATTGACATAACCTCGATTACTGTCAATCCTGATTGAGCCAGCGCTTTAATCCGATTCATCAGGTAAAGGACTTCCCCGTTGTCTTCCTCCTAGGGGCTCCGTGGGTGCCAGCTTCGGCGTTTCTTCATAGGAGCGTTGTTGAACTCAGGAAGACCCCGTCGAACAGGGTCCAGAAAGGGAACGTCCTCCATATAAAACCATTCCAAAGGCCAGTCTTCGGACGTCTTCTTCGGAGTACCGGACAGGTATCCGATTTCGGCGATGCGCCATATTTTGGCTCCGCCCACTTGACAAAGTGAACCCTTCTGTGTGCGAGGGACGAGGCAAAATAACCTCTTCCACAGCTCGAAATGAGCCTCGCAGCCCAGGAATAACTCGCAAAGGGCGACGTAGCCAGCGATGTGTAATATGGAAGCAAGGGTGAAATTATGCAGTTGGAGGCCGTAAAACTCCAGGAGCCCGTGGAGGAACGGATGAATTGGAAATCCAAATCCCCTTAATAAGTAAGGAACACGGTACACCCGCTCCCCCGTAGAGGGGCTGGGGAAGCTCTCCGCTTGCTCCCCGCCATTGTAGGTCGCGAGCCCGGCTCAGACGGGAACCATATACGCTGGAGGGAGAAATCCCTGAGTCTGCAGTTGGACTAATCGACTGTGTGGGACGGAGCATCTCTCCCAATCACCGGGCTTAGGCCTACGGGGGCGAGAGGAGGAGCCACGGTGGTCGGCCATGTTGGAATGGATTTTCCCGATGCACACTCCGATGGATTCTCGCTGTGGGAGGATGGTATGGATTGGATCTAGGAATACCCATCCCTTCAATAGATAATTTATTTATCTGGCTAGGGGGTGAATGTAAAAATGCCCTGGCTCCTCGTATTCATTCGACGCGTGGAAGATAGCTCTTATGGGGCGCAGAAGCCAAGAAGTCCAACATTTATGGGTCCGGACACTACTTAACAAAACATTCAAGATTTGAGAAGAACCCGCCTTGCAATGCCGAAGACAATACTGCGTGCCGGACTTGACATCATTGAAGCCTGGTTCGCGGGCTACTGAGGGAGTCCTGGATTAGGGGATCTCCATACAGCTGGACTATATCCTTTGGCCGGACTATTGGACAATGAAGATACATGATTGAAGACTTCATCTCATGTCCAGATGGGACTTTACTTGGCGTGGAAGGCAAGCTAGGCAATACAGATATGTATATCTCCTCCTTTGTAACTGACCTTGTGTAACCCCAGCCCCCTCCGATGTCTATATAAACCGGAGGGTTTTAGTCCATAGGACAACAGACAATCATACCATAGACTAGCTTCTACGGTTTAGCCTCTCCGAACTCGTGGTAGATCTACTCTTGTAATACTCATATCATCAAGAACAATCAAGCAGGACGTAGGGTTTTACCCCTATCAAGAGGGCCCGAACCTGGGTAAAACATCATGTCCCCTGCCTCCTGTTACCATCCGCCTTAGACGCACAGTTTGGGACCCCCTACCCGAGATCCTCCGGTTTTGACACCGGTAGCTACCCAAGCTCAAAGGGATCATAAGATTATTCATGCTAGAAACTTCCGTGTGTAGCCACAAGCCTTTTGGGCTCTAGCATAGTTGAGTAAGTTGTGGGAATCCTTTCCATGACAAGCTAGCAGATATAGGGGAATTGTAGGTGTACCGACCTATCTATCGGTTAAGGGGACCTCTTCAGAACACTACAAAAAAATACACTTCCGTGATGATACGTTTTTGTCATAGTAGGTCACGTTTTCTGTCATGCATGTACATCCATGACAAATTTATGACAGAATCAAGATAGTCATACCTGTGCTATTGTAGAAGTGTTCTATGACATTACCAAAATAATCATCACGGAAGTGTCCACTTCCATGACGATAAATCACGCGTCACAGAAGTGCTTTCGTCAAGGGTGACCGACACGTGGCATCCACCGTATCGGAATGCCGTTAAGCTACCGGGCCCGGTTTTCGATCTGATAACCCGCTGGCGGAAACACGTGTCGGCTCACCATTGGGACAGATGTCATCCACTCATTGGACCCAAAGCGCCTATGATACGTCAACATGTGGCACGGCCCAACAGAGGCCCATTCCTGTGAAAAGGCCGGCCCGTTTGACTTGGTCAAATGGTGGAGGGCCGGCCCACAGCAAGCCTGTTAACTGCCTGGTCACATATAGCCCATTTACATCCCGCTAACCCAGGGCCCGTTTACGGCCTATCCGAATTAGGCCTAATAGCGTCATCTGGGCCGTCCAATATAATTCCAGCCCATTTTAACTTCCGGCCCATGTATGGCCCATGACGTCTTTTGGCCCATATGAGGCCCTTAGTAACCCTCGGCCCTGACCCGTGGTAAAACTGGCCCGTAATGAACAGTGTATCACTTTATACCCATTAACGGCCCATTATTCCTTTGGGCCATTTCCAGCCCATGTTATCTTTCGGTCTTCTCAGGGCCCATTTATTCTTGCGCTCATTTCCAGCATTCGTTTACTTTCAGCCCGTTGCTGTCATTTTCTACTTGTGGGCCAAATACAGCCAGTGGTTACAGTCGACCCATTTGTGGCCCGTTAATACGTTGGGCCATTTTCATAACGTCATCAAATACGGCCTATTAACGACGGCCCGTTATCGTCGGCCCATGAACGGATGATTTCAACTCTAGCCCATTTACGGCCATAATGCGGTCTGTTATTGGCCCATGTTTGGCCAACTGATCATACGGCCCGTAGAATGCCCATTGATGATACGACCCGTAGAAGGCCCATTGTGTCTACGCCCCGTAGAAGGCCCATTGTTTCTATGTCCCTTAGAAGGCCCATTGTTTCTACGGCCTGTAGGAGGCCCATGTTAACTACAGTAAATATGTAGCCCATTGTTAATGTGGCCTAGTTTAAAAAAATATGTTATTGCGGCCACTAGCAAACCATGAAAAAAGAACTGTACTGACTACAAGAAAACAAATAAACAAGACAATGGAAATAAATAATCAAGCAAATTACACTAGGCTATCATGGCTATTACACATATTACATCCACTGTGCATCAAAGTTTGCCACAAGTGCAAATATAGGGAACAAAGCAGCATATAAACGCCACAGCAAAACAAGTACATAACTGAAACCACTTCAGAAGAGCTCAAGAAACAATATCCTGGGTACCCATAATGCTGGCAAGATGCTTAACAAGCTTATTAAGTTCTCTTGTTTGGCCCTTAAATCCTCCAGCACTTGATGTTGCACCAGAAAGTATGCATCTGAATTCTGCAGGGACTTCCTTAGTCCTTCGGCTTCCTGTCGCATAACATCTGATCGATGTCTTTCAACTTGATGTTGAGACTAAAGAAGCTGAACTGATTCAGGCAGCAAGTTCAAAGAGCTGGTGCCAGCAGTAGTAGCTAGTAACTCGAACACTACATCAAGACCGGACTTTGGGGTTGTCTCAGTGTCTTCAATATAGTTTTTATCATCTTTCTTGGAGAACAACAGGGATGTATCACTATCTTGAACTTGATCTGCATTACTTCCTTTACCATTGCATAACGGGGGTACTCTTCTCCAATATTTTATCCGTGTTGTAAAGGAGAAACAAACAAACACATCACAGGTTTACAAATGTAGTATATGAAACTCATTTTGGTAAACCAGTTCAGTAGTAAGGTGGAAAGGATAACAGCATGAAACAAACATATATCTATGGAGCATGGTCACTGTATGGTCTATATCATTCGAGTTTATGTTGCCAAATCAAGATAGATACAGTTTGAATCATATCTATTTAAGACAAAGCAGCATAGACAGAATATAAGTGTGGGAAACTACATAGCAATAACAACACTTGTAATGTGCATGGCATGAGAACATAACTATTTATTCAATTGAAGCTGAAATCAACATAGAGCAACTTACAACAGCAAACACATTAAAGAAACAGGTTTAAAACATACCTGTTGCGCCATTGGAGTTTTAATTGCACCCTTCAAATTTGAAATTAGTTGGTATGAGTAAATATAGTGATGCAAGAGCAAACTAGTATGAACCATAGCTACGGAACCTGACCTGAGAACAATTCTTCTTCTGCTTTAAGAGTTGACTTGGGGTTCAGAGTGGTGGTCCTCGTGCTTTGGGCACTGCAGTTGCCTTACTAACTGCTCGTGTTTGGGTGCTCTGTGGTGGAGATAGTGTTGTGCCAACGGGAATTGGGTTACTATCTGCTGGGGTTAGGGTTAGAAGGGGTGAAGCTGGTTCTCTGTCCAACTGGGTAGGGGTACAATCTGCGTGAGTCTGGGTTATGTGTGTTGGGGTTGGTTCTTGGGCAAGTACAACCGTGGTTCTATCTCCATCAACAGGTAGCACGATCTTTTCTAAAGACCGTGTTTTTACTCCCACAGATACTGCCATCACCCCTCCAATTGAAATGGCTGATAAACAAGAAAAGTAATTGAATGTACAAACATTGTAAGATAGACAGGTGCAATGGATAGTAGGGAAGAAAACATGGCATGAAATAATTCACATTTATGTTGTCTAACCAAACAGAATAGCAGGACATAATTTCAAATATATGATGGCTAATTAAACAGGATAGCATGACACAATTTCGCATGTATGATGGCTAACTAAACAGGATAGAATGACATACTTCAAAATATGATGACTATGTAAACAAGATGACATGATATAACTATACGATGTGTCTATTAAAGTGGTTGGCATGCCATAAATCATAAACATGCCGTCGATGGAAACACGATGGCATGATATAATTCATGGATAGAATGACATAATTCAAAATATGATGACTATGTGAACAGGATGAGATGATATAACTATATTATGTCTTTAGAAAATGGGTTGGCATGCCATAATTCAGATACACATTATCTATGTAAACATCATGGCATGATATAATTCAAATATATGATTTATATACTAAGGAAGTGAGTAGAGGGCAATCACATATATGATGTGTCAACTAAGGAGATGGCATTCAATATCGTGTATATGATGTAAAAACTAAGCATTGCAATACAACATATGCATGATATGAGTAATATAACCCTGCCAAGTTTGAGCATACACCTCATGGGGATAATAGGACTGGTCATCTGCCTCTGAATCCTCCTCAGAAGAGCTATCTGTAACTAGCAACATATCTGCTTCACCAGGTAGCATTGTCTGCTCTGAAGAACTTGTTTTCACTCCAGATTTCTCCATCACCAATTCAAATGGCTGATGCATAGGAAGAGCAGTTGAATATACAAACATTGTCGACAAAAGCAATGAGAAATACAAAAAAGGACGACATGATATAATTCACATATATGACGCTTGGCTAAACAGCATGGCATTGCATAATTCACATATATAATGCCTTGCAACAAGATAGCGTTGCATAATTCACATATATAATGTCTTGCAAAAAGATGGCATTGCATAATTCACATATATGGTAATTAGACACTAAACAGGTTCATTCACACAAATCATGTCTAAACTAAGCAAATGACATAGCAATGCAAGATACCATATGCACGATGTGACCAACATAACCCTGCCAAGTTAGAGCATGCACCTCGGAGGGGGGGGATAGGACTGGTCATATGTCTCTGAATCCTCCTCTGAGGAGCTATCTGTAACCAGCAAGACACGCGCTTCATCAAATAGCATTGTCTACTATGAAGACCTTGTTTCCACTCTAGATTTTTCCATGACCGTGCCGAATGGCTGATGCACAGGAAGAGTAATTGAATGTACTAAAATTGTTGACAAATTTAACACGTAATAAACAATGATGTCATGATATAGTTCACATATAAGATGACTGGATAACCAGGGTGGCATTGCAAAATTCACATATATGATGCCTGGCTAAACAAGATGGCATTGCATGATTCACATATACGATAAAGAAACTAAATAGATGGTATTGACACAAAGCAAGTCTAAACTAAGTAGATGACATCTTTGATGTATACAGTAAGCAATGCAAGGCACCATATGCATGATATTACCAACATCAGCATGCCAAGTTAGAGCGAACACCTCATGGGGTAAATAGGAGTGGTCTTCTGCTTCTGAATCCCCCTCAGAACAGTTATCTTCCTCTTGATTACGATCCAAAATTGGAGGAGGGGGGGCTGCCTTTGCGCCCACCATGGAGTGACGTCTGCATGAAATTTTATTGCCACGCAAGGCTCGTCTGTTTTGCTCTACATGTTCAGTTCCATTGTGTACAATAACTGACATGAATTGGAATAAAACATAGTGAGATTATGTAAGGAGTGCATGCACAAATCCAGAGTGAATGTAGCAAACTGTGGATAGACCCAAAACCAATGATAGCATGCAGATAATAGCTTTAGATAATGGCTCCTTGAATGTTTGTTTGCACCCAACATGAAACTCATAGTAGACACCCAAGATTAACCAGATAGTAGACAGATAGTACTGATTGCTGCCCCAATATGTACCCCACAACCATTTAAAAACTCAAGTTTCAGCATAAGTTTGGACTTGAGTCGGAGTCTAATAGGTGAACACGACGATAAAGTAGCATGTCATCATATTAAGTGATGCATAACATAAGCAGACACGGAAGAGTGCGACCTCTCTTGCGGACCCATGTAGTCCTCAAGGTCATCTGCTCAGTTGATGATGGTAATGCAGTTGTCGTGGGTGCCAGCGGCGGGGAAGAAGATCTGAGGCGGCGAAAGACAGTCTGGAGAGCGGATCCCTGCTGTGGTGAACCCTTCCATCGTTGGAGCAGCTGAGCTGGGGTGGAACACAGCACTGCAGGAGCAGGACAAACCACACAAGGTTTTCTTTGACAAATATCTGTAACAGAAGTAATTGTGTAAGGGCTTGTTTGAATTTGAGGATTCTAACAATGCAGGGGTAGGAAATCAACAGGAATAGGATAGGAATGCACGTGCAAAACAGAGAATTTAAAAACACATGATTTATGCCAGTATGAGTGTTTGGTTCAAAAGAATTGGAAGATCACAGGATGCAAAGAAGCATGGTGAGATTAAGTCAAACCACAAGAAGTGTACAACCTCTTTGGCGAAGCCATGTCGATTTCAGCGTGATTGGGTTGGCCGGTGAGGATGCTCCGGCTGACTTGGCTGTCGGAGGAGGGGAAGAAGATCTTAGGCGTCTGGAGATGGAGCCCGAGGTACTGCTCCACTTTCATGGAGGGTTTCGTCGTTGGAGCAGCTCCGGTGAGTTGTACGATGCTGAGGCTGAAGGAAGACAAGAGAGACAACGTTAACCTGAGTGGAATTCTAATAGCATCTCCAATAGATGATGTAAAATACATAACCACAAACTGCTAGATGTATACATCAGCCGCTCATCTCTGAACTTAACTGTTGAAACTGAATTTAACTGTCGAAACTGAACTTAACTATCGAAACTGAATTTTGCTTTCGAAACTGAATTTTACTGTCGAAACTGAATGCACTAGAGGTGAGGCTACAGGTTAGTCGACTGACTTTTTCATCTCTGGTCAGTCGATTTTGCAGCCGTTGGATACGAAATCAAGGGTCTGCATTTCATCCTGAACCTCCACCCCCCTGAGCTGCTAACCACCACCAGCCAAACAGCCGCCCCCCGCCGCCCGCGGCCGGCGGTGCACCGCCCCGCCTGCCCCAAAAACACTCCCCACCACCGGTCCGCCGCCGCCCTGGCCATCCCTATAGGCCCCCCCTGTGCCGAGCTTTTTCTCAGGCGATCCCCACGCCACCGCCCCACCATCGCCGACGACCACCGCCCCCACCCTGAACCCTAAGATAAATAGTAGGGTACCTCTCCGGCGAGCCCCCCTCCCCGCTGCAGCTAGTTCTTCCTTAACTCCGGTGAGCCCCCCACCCCCTGAAAATTGACTGACCCAAAAGTCGATTCAGTCGACTGAAGTGTAGCTAAATCGGAGCAGCATCGCAAGCAAGAGCGAGAGCAGCAGCGCGAGCAAGAGCAGACCAGGCAGGAGACTAAGAGGAAGAGCAGAGCAGCAACCCGAGCGAGAGCTAAAGCAGCCACAGCTCCTACTGATGTGGACGTCGCCGCCGAGGGAACGACGCCGTGGAGGAAGTGGCCGGCGATGCCACCGTGGATGGATCCGCGCCGTGTCCGCTCGGGACCGAGCGCCGGCAGCACCGTGAGATCGAATCAAGAAGAAAATGCGGAGATTAGTGTACAACCTCTTTAGTGGCGCCGATTAGGCCGCAGCTTCATCTGAGGAAACGGTGATGATGATGCTCTTCCGATGGTGCAGGTGAAGAAGGCGGTGTGGGAATGGAGGTGGCGCGAAAGACGAGGGGAACGTCGGGGCAGCTCCTTGGAGGTGGAGGACGGGGTGGCTGAACCGGCGGGACGACCAGATCGACGACGGATCCTCATCCGATACGATGGATGAGGGACGTCGAGGTGTTGCTGTGGACGGCGTCATCGGGGAAGAGGCTCCGGCTGGGTGGCGGACGGAGGAGGGTGTGGGGCTTCACGGATTTTGCCGGCCTCAGTGTAAGAATGGGTGGGCGGATGGGATGGGAGTGGGGAACCATGGCTAGGGATGCGCTTGTCCGAAATGTGGTGTAAGTTACGAAAGTACCCCCACCGATTTGAGGCGGTTCTTTCGGTTCAGGGGTATCACGGGCATTTCAGGTGTCGGGATTTCACAGGAGGTGGGAGTTTTCGCGCGCGTTGTAATTTTGGAATAGCAAGGCGTGGGTTGAGATGGAGGGAGTTTTCGGAGCACAATGAGACAAAGATATATCTTAAATATTTCGGGCTAAAACGGGGCGGGTTGAAATTTCCGGACAAGCCTAACGTGTATTGTACCAAATCAATTCGCACTACAAATGTCATTCAAAACTTTGAATTCATGTTATGTTCAATTAAAATATTTCGCTACGTGTATAATGCATGCAACCTAGTACTCAAATGAAAGTTTTAGTGCATTCCAAACGTATATACTACCACTTCAATATGAACTAAGTTTGAATTCGTTTCTCTATTTGAATAAGATCTACAATAATGATTGTTGTGAAGTCAAAGCATTTGAATTCATTTCTCTGTGTTAATAAGATCCACAATCGTCATTATTGTCAAGTTAAACCATCGTTTGTGTATTATCTTCACAGCACACCACATGATTAGTCTCGAGTTACATATGAACTATGTGTACTATATGAACTCGAACTCGATTTTTTGAATCCACTTTATGTTGATTTCAAATCATAGTAAATTTCAAGCTCTAGCTAGACCTTCACAAACTAAACCATGTCTCATATGTATAATGTGTTTATCACATTATGTATGGTGCCCCTCCCCCTACGCCTACAAGTATTTATATGTGAGTTGCAAACACCACACATTACCACAAATTCAAATAAAATGTGAGAATGTTCGATATACTAATATTGTTTAAATTGTTTGATATTTAGTTGTAAGCTGCAAACGCCACACATTATCACAAATTCAAATAAAAATGTGAGATTGTTCGATGTATAGTATGGTTTAGATTGTTCGACATTTAGCTGTGAGTTGCAAACGCCATGCATCATCACATGGTATAACATGTGCAAAACCACAACACGTGTATCACCGCTATATTCATGCATGCATATGTTTAAAACACTATGATCTCCTATTCAAATATATGAATCCACTTTCATATCAAATTATGATCTTTGTTAGTCTCTTACACCCACACAATCCTCTAACCTTTGTAGCTACCACTAACTTTCTCTTTGTGCATGCACACGCCCTCCTCGCCCTCTGCATTCTATCCATCACGCACATTCATTTTTCTTCTTCTTTAGGTCGTTCTCCCACAGTCTCCACAACTCCTTTCCGACACACATAGATTGATAAACCTCTCCAGCGATGTATGCCTACAACATACACACGCACCTTCAATCTCCTCCTTTATGTGTCCTTGCCTCGTGTCTCTCATACGGTCCCACACACGTGTAAACTCTCGCCCTCTTTTCATCGATCTCACAACCGCACACTCCTCCCCCTATCTAGCTAGTAGCTGGGCCTCTCGCACTACCTCCTAGCTCCATTCTCGCTGTCTATCTGTCTCGCCGGGCCTTATTTGCCTCTAACAAATGGACGTACACCGACCGATCTCCTTGTATACATGTAGCTAGCTAGGTCCTTTGATAACCCACAAGTATAGGGGATCACAACAGTTTTCGAGGGTAGAGTATTTAACCCAAATTTATTGATTCAACACAAGGGGAGCCAAAGAATATTCTCAAGTATTAGCAGCTGAGTTGTCAATTCAACCACACCTGGAAACTTAATATCTGCAGCAAAGTGTTTAGTAGCAAAGTAATATGATAGTAGTGGTAACGGTAGCAATAGTAATGTTTTTGGTATTTGTAGTGATGATAGCAATAGCAACGAAAAAGTAAATAAGCGAAGAACAATATGTGGAAAGCTCGTAGGCAATGGATCAGTGATGGAGAATTATGCCGGATGTGGTTCATCAAGTAACAATCATAACCTAGGGTGACACAGAACTTGCTCCAGTTCATCAATGTAATGTAGGCATGTATTCCGAATATAGTCATACGTGCTTATGGAAAAGAACTTGCGTGACATCTTTTTTCCTACCCTCCCGTGGCAGCGGGGTCCTTACGGAAACTAAGGGATATTAAGGCCTCCTTTTAATAGAGTACCGGAACAAAGCATTAACACATAGTGAATACATGAACTCCTCAAACTACGGTCATCACCGGTAAGTATCCCGATTATTGTCACTTCGGGGTTAATGGATCATAACACATAATAGGTGACTATAGACTTGCAAGTTAGGATCAAGAACTCGCATATATTGATGAAAACATAATAGATTCAGATCTGAAATCATGGCACTCAGGCCCTAGTGACAAGCATTAAGCATAGCAAAGTCATAGCAACATCAATCTCAGTACATAGTGGATACTAGGGATCAAACCCTAAAAAAACTAACTCAATTATATGATAGATCCCATCCAACCCATCACCGTCCAGCAAGCCTACGATGGAATTACTCACGCACGGCGGTGAGCATCATGAAATTGGTGATAGAGGATGGTTGATGATGACGATGGCGACGGATTCCCCTATCCGGAGCCTCGAACGGACTCCAGATCAGCCCTCCCGAGAGGTTTTAGGGCTTGGAGGCAGCTCCGTATCGTAAAACGTGATGAATCCTTCTCTCTTATCTTTTTCTCCCCGAAACCAAATATATAGAGTTGGAGTTGAGATCGGAGGAGCTCCAGGCAGCCCACGAGGTAAGGGGCGCGCCCTAGGGGGGCAGGCGCGCCCCCACCCTCATGGACAGGTGGTGGGCCCCCTGGCCTTCATCTTTTGCAGGTATTTTTTATATTTTCCAAAAAGTTTCTCCGTGAAGTTTCAGGTCATTCCGAGAACTTTTGTTTCTGCACATAAATAACACCATGGTAATTATGCTGAAAACAGCGTCCGTCCGGGTTAGTTCCATTCAAATCATGCAAGATAGAGTCCAAAACAAGGGCAGAAGTGTTTGGAAAAGTAGATACGATGGAGACGTATTAACTCCCCCAAGCTTAAACCTTTGCTTGTCCTCAAGCAATTCAGTTGAAAAACTGAAAGTGATAAAGAAAAACTTTTACAAACTCTGTTTGCTCTTGTTGTTGTAAATATGTAAAGCCAGCATTCAAGTTTTCAGCAAAGATTATAACTAACCACATTCGCAGTCACGCTTAGGTCTCAAGTTTACTCATATCAATGGCATAATCAACTAGCAAGCAATAATAATAAATCTCGGATGACAACACTGTCTCAAAACAATCATAATATGATATAACAAGATGGTATCTCTCTAGCCCTTTCTGAGACCGCACATAAATGCAGAGCACCTTTAAAGATCAAGGACCGACTAGACATTGTAATTCATGGTAAAAGAGATCCAGTCAAGTCATACCCAATGTATACTAACAATAATGAATGAAAATGACAACAGTGCTCTCCAACTGGTGCTTTTTAATAAGAGGATGATGAGTCAGCATAAAAGTAAATAGATAGGCCTTTCACAAAGGGAAGAAGGGATTTGTAGAGGTGCCAGAGCTTGGTTTTGAAATAGAGATGAATAAAATTTTGAGCGGTATACTTTCATTGTCAACATAACAACCAAGAGATGGCGATATCTTCCATGCTACACACATTATAGGAGGTTCCCAAACAGAATGGTAAAGTTTATACTCCCCCTTCCACCAACAAGCATCAATCCATGGCTTGCTCGAAACAACGAGTGCCTCCAACTAACAAGAGTCCTAGGGGGAGTTTTGTTTGCAATTATTTTGATTTAGTTTGCATAAAGCATGGGACTGGGCATCCCGGTGACCAGCCATTTTCTCATGAGTGAGGAGCGGAGTCCACTCCTCTTGAGAATAACCCGCCTAACATGGAAGATACGGACAACCCTAGTTGATACATGAGCTATTCGAGCATACAAAACAGGATATTTATTTGAAGGTTTAGAGTTTGGCACATACAAATTTACTTGGAATGGCAGGTGGATACCGTATATAGGTAGGTATGGTGGACTCATATGGAATAACTTTGGGGTTTAAGGGATTGGATGCACAAGCAGTATTCCCGCTTAGTACAGGTGAAGGCTAGCAAAAGACTGGGAAGTGACCAGCTCGAGAGCGACAACAGTCATGAACATGCATTAAAATTAATCAACACCGAATGCAAGCATGAGTAGGATATAATCCACCATGAACATAAATATCGTGAAGGCTATGTTGATTTGTTTCGACTACATGCATGAACATGTGCCAAGTCAAGTCACTTAAATCATTCAGAGGAGGATACCACCCTATCGTACCACATCATAACCATTTTAATAGCATGTTGGCATGCAAGGTAAATCATTATAACTCATAGCTAATCAAGCATGGCACAAGAACTATGATCTCTAGTTGTCATTGCGAACATGTTTATTCATAATAGGCCGAATCAGGAACGATGAACTAATCATATTTACAAAAACAAAAGAGGTTGAGTTCATACCAGCTTTTCTCATCTCAGTCAGTCCATCATATATCGTCATAATTTTCTTTCACTTGCACGACCGAACGATGTGAACAATAATAATTGTGCACGTGCATTGGACTAAGCTGGAATCTGCAAGTATTCAATAAACAGGAGAAGACAAGGCAATATGGGCTCTTTTGTCAGATCAACAATTATGCATATAAGAGTCACTTCAACAATTTAATCATGGTCTTCTCCGATCGACCCCCCAGAGAAAAGAAAAGAAATAAAACTATTTTCACGGGAAAGCTCCCAACAAGCAAAAGAAGAACATGAAATCTTTTTGGGTTTTCTTTTTAATTACTACTACAAACATGGAAAGTAAACTAATTAAAAACTACAACTAATTTTTTTGGTTTTTCTTAAGGTTTATTAAACACACAAGAGGAAAGCATAAAAAGGAAAATAAACTAGCATGAATGATACAATGAAAAAGTATGAGCACTGACGTCTAGCAATGAATGTGTGAACATAAATGTAATGTCGGTGGGAAATACATACTCCCCCAAGCTTAGGCTTTTGGCCTAAGTTGGTCTATGGCCACGGCTGGCCTGGCGGATATCCATAATAATAGTTGGTGTCATACTGAGATGTAGCGGCTATCGCCTCCTGAGCTGCAGCATGGCGACGAGCGGCCTCCTCCCTCCTCTCGTACTCATCTACCTCCTCTCTAGTAATAACATATCTTCCTTTTGCCTGATGATCAAAGAAGGCAGGAGCAGGGAGAGTAATATGGACAGCACGACGTGTGTCAAACATTAGTAGATACTGGAGAGGTGATTCATTCCTCTCGACAAACTGGTGGTGAACGGTAGCATTAAAGTCTAGGTAAGCAGGGGGTAATTCAATATCATCTTCGCATATGGCTATACCAAGAAAATTAGCTATGCGGGTTGCATAAATTCCACCAAAGAAATCTCCATTAAATCTATTAAGATGCAACCTACGTGCAACAATGGCTCCCAAATTATAAGATTTATCTCCTAACACAGCACTCCTAAGAATACTAAGGTCAGGGACACACATGTGACATGCCTCATGTTTACCATTAATGCATCTACCTATGAAGAGAGCAAAATAATGTATAGCAGGAAAGTGAATGCTCCCTATAGTGGCTTGTGTTATATCTCTAGATTCTCCCATAGTTATACTAGAAAGAAAATCTCTAAATTCAGATTTGCGAGGATCCCTGATACTACCCCATTGTGGAAGTTTGCAAGCAGTGGTAAAATCCTCTAAGTCCATAGTGTAAGAATTTTCATAAAGATCAAACAGGACAGTTGGAGAATTACGTGAAGATGAAAATTCAAACCTCCTCACAATGGAACTAGTGAGCTGGTGATACTGGCTGCCCTTCTCTTCCTCGAAGCTCACAAGATCAGCGTTATGCAAATATGCGTTAAATTCTTCCTTAATTCCCGCTCGATCCATAAAGTTCTCAGAAGGCCATTCACAAGGACACACTGGAGCGTCTCTTGGTGGCTCTTCATCAGCATCACGCATTGCAAGCCTGGGTCCTTGCTTCCTTGAAGAACCACCTTGTCACATTTTCCTAAGCATATTTCTTCCTCTGAAAAATTTCTGAAATTTTTAGTAACTTCAAAATAAAAGTAAACCAAACTCAATAATATTGATAGCAACTACTCATACAAGTGCCTAGGGCCTATATCATGCATCAAAACTACTTGGAACCATATAAATTTGACATGCAAGCTCAAGAACATGGTGACCTAGGCAGCACAAATTAGCAATGAATAAAGCACTCGAACAAAAACTAATTGGACCAATGGAGGAGTCACATACCAAGGAACAATCTCCCCAAGCAGTTTTGTGAGAGGTGCTTTGAGCAAGGAGATCGAAAATGGTAGCAAAACGAGCTTGGACTCGGGTTTGAGCTGGTTATTCGTGTTTGTGGGAGGAAGAAGGAGTGTGTGAGTGAAAGGATAAGTAGAGGAGGGCCACCGTGGGCCCATGAGGCAGGGGCACGCCCAGGGGGTAGGGCGCTCCCTCCACCCTCGTGGCCAGGTGGATGACCCCCCTGCTGTGTTCTCAGTGCCAAATATTCTCAAATATTCTAGAAAAAAATCATATTTAAATTTCAGGGCATTTAGAGAATTTTTATTTTGGAGGTACTTTTATATTGCACGGATAATCACATAACAGACAGAAAAATATTTATTTTTATTTTATTTAATATAAATAAAAGAAAGTAAAAGTGGGGTACAGAAGGTTGTGTCTTCTAGCTTCATCCGTCTCATGCTCATCAAAAGGAATCCACTAACAAGGTTGATCAAGTCTTGTTAAAGAACTCATTCTGAATAACATGGAACCAGAGAAATTTCGAATAACACTATGTTACCTCAACGGGGATATGCACATCCCCAATAATAAGAATATCATATTTGTTCTTGATAGTAGGAAGAGGAAATTCAAAACCTCCAAAATATAGTTGATGGAATTTTTCCAATAGAGTCGATACTATGAACTTGAGGTTGTTTCCTCGGAAAGTGTACCGTATGCTCATTACCATTAACATGAAAAGTGACATTGCCTTTAGTGCAATCAATAACAGCCCCTGCAGTGTTCAAGAAGGGTCTTCCAAGAATAATAGACATACTATCGTCCTTGGGAATATCGAGAATAACAAAGTCCGTTAAAATAGTAACGTTTGCAACTACAACAGGCACGTCCTCACAAATACCGACAGGTATAGCAGTTGATTTATCATCCATTTGCAAAGATATTTCAGTAGGTGTCAACTTATTCAAATCAAGTATATGATATAAAGAGAGAGGCATAACACTAACACCGGCTCCAAGATCACATAAAGCAGTTTTAACATAGTTTCTTTTAATGGAGCATGGTATAGTTGGTACACCGGGATCTCCAAGTTTCTTTGGTATTCCACCCTTAAAAGTATAATTAGCAAGCATGGTGAAAATTTCAGCTTCCGGTATCTTTCTTTTATTAGTAACAATATCTTTCATATACTTAGCATAAGGATTCATTTTAAGCATATCAGTTAATCACATACTGATGTCTACTACACAACCTTCTTCTTGTAGACGTTGTTGGGCCTCCAAGTGCAGAGGTTTGTAGGACAGTAGCAAATTTCCCTCAAGTGGATGACCTAAGGTTTATCAATCCGTAGGCGGCATAGGATGAAGATGGTCTCTCTCAAGCAACCCTGCAACCAAATAACAAAGAGTCTCTTGTGTCCCCAACACACCCAATACAATGGTAAATTGTATAGGTGCACTAGTTCGGTGAAGAGATGGTGATACAAGTGGTATATGGATAGTAGATGAAGGTATTTGTAATCTGAAAATATAAAAACAGCAAGGCAACTAATGATAAAAGTGAGCGTAAACGATATTGCAATGCATGGAAATAAGGCCTAGGGTTCATACTTTCACTAGTGTAAGTTCCCTCAACAATACTAACATAATTGGATCATAAAACTATCCCTCAACATGCAACAAAGATTCAATCCAAAGTCACTAATAGCGGAGAATGAATGAAGAGATTATGGTAGGGTATGAAACCACCTCAAAGTTATTCTTTCCAATCAATCCGCTGGGCTATTCCTATAAGTGTCACAAACAGCCCTAGAGTTCATACTAGAATAACACCTTAAGACACAAATCAATCAAAACCCTAATGTCACCTAGATACTCCAATGTCACCTCAAGTATCCGTGGGTATGATTATACGATATGAATCACACAATCTCAGATTCATCTATTCAACCAACACATAGAACCTCAAAGAGTGCCCCAAAGTTCCTACCGGAGAATCAGGCGAAAACGTGTGCCAACCCCTATGCATAGGTTCACGGGCGGAACCCGCAAGTTGATCACCAAAACATACATCAAGTGAATCACGTGACATCCCATTGTCACCACTGTCAGTGTTCTGGGAACGGGGGTCCCCAGACTTGCCTGCCTGCGGCCTGTGGCGTGACTCAAAGGCGGGCCCAGCGCGGCCCATCTTCATCAACACAGACCCAAGACCCTCGCGAGGGGCCAAGCCTTGTGGGGCGGACGACACGGAGCTTCCTCAGGCATGGCCTCATCAGGCTGGCTCGCGAGGAGGCGGAGAGATCAAGGTGGGGTACCTCACGAGGTGCCCGTGACTCAAGCCATGACGACCAAGGGTGCCAGGAGGGCGCCAGCCCGCGCAGTGTCCTCCTTTCCTCTTTGGTGCAAAGGGAGCAAGCGCAGGCGAGAGCATCAAGCAAAGGCACCCGTTTCGGTGCAACGAGACCAAGACCAGCCCAACAGCAGGGAAGAAGTCATTGTGGAGCCCAAGCTAGCGTCACCACCAGAGCCTTTGGCAGGCGAGGACCAACTTTAGTCAGGATAAGTGTACCTGATGTTCCCCTTCAAAATGGCCAATTGTTGGCGCCCTTCCCACTCAATATTTTGGAAGATGCCCAGGGCCTTTGCCTATAAATAGGACTAGCCACCCCCAGATGGGATGAGAGGAGATCGGGTAGATGAGACTAGAGGGAGAAGAGATCAGATCGGCAAGAGAGAGAGAGAGAAGGGTGACTGAACTCCTCCTAGTAGTTCATCCCCCCAGCCAAGAATAGACCCTCGCGAGGCTGTTCTTCCTTGTATTGTTCATCATCATCAGCCCAAGAGGCAATCCACCACACCACAAACTGGAGTAGGGTATTACACCACAACGGTGGCCCGAACCAGTATAAACCCTGTGTCTCTTGTGTTGTTCTTTCCATAGCTTAGATCTTAGCGAGGCGGTGGGGTGCAGGTAGGTAGAAGGCGAAATCTTTGCGCGCACCCCAGTGTTCGAACCTCAAGGGTCTGCTGGAACCCGAAACCCGACATTTGGCGCGCCAGGTAGGGGTGCGCCGGAATTCGTCTTCCACCGCCCCGTTCTCCTCCGACCATCGCGTCCATGTCTGACGCTCGTCGGGCCCGCGCCGAGCGCCGGGCCGCTCTTGCCTCCCGCGTCGCCCAGACGGCTCCAGTCGGCGGGCGTCCTCGCCGTTCCCCGTCACCTGCCGTCAACGCCGCCACCGGCCCAGCGGGGAAAGAGCAGCAAGCATCGTCTCAGCATCCGTCCGTGCGGCAAGACAGCCGCACCGCTACTCCCTCGCTCACCCCAGCTGGTTCTTCGTCCCGCGCGCTCCGCGCACCCATGGAGGCTCGAGCTGCGCTCATCACGGCAAACGAGCTCCTGCGCTACCGTCCCGTCGATGACGTCTACGAAGAATGGCTCGACCGCGTCACCGAGCTCGTCCGTGCCGCAGGGGGCTCTCCTGCGCCGTCCGTTCCGCTGCACCGCACCCCACCCTGCGCGGGCAACGAAGCTTCGGAGGCGCCCCGCCGCCTCCTCCTCAAGAAGGCGCCCAGGCTCCAAGGCGCATGGCCCCTGTGCGGAACCCGCTCCGTCAGGTGCCGACGCGGCAAGAGCAGAGCTGCCAAGAAATCCCTCGCCCGCAAGAAGCTGCCCGGGCGCTCCCTGCTCCAGCACGTCACGACCATGCTCCTGCTCCCGCACGTCAAGACCCTGCGCTGCTCCTAGCTGCAGCGCGTGGGGACCAGCAAGACCAAGCTCTTCGTCACCCAAGGCCTCCTGTGGCCACAGCAGGCTGCCGTGCCTTCACCACTGAGCTACGCAGCATCATGTGGCCCGGCAAGTTCAAGCCATACCTGCCTCCTCGTTATGACGGCACGACCGACCCTGCGGAGTTCCTCCAGCTCTATGAGCTGGGCATCGAAGCTGCCAACGGAGACGAGAAGGTCACGGCGAACTGGTTTCCCATGGCGCTCAAGGACGGGGGCCGCACCTGGCTCCTGAACCTAGCTCCAGGCACGATCTCCTCCTGGGACGAGATGCGCACCCGCTTCATCGCCAACTTCCAAGGTACTCGCGACCGGCCACCCGCCGTGAGCGACATGCGCCGCATCAAGCAACAACCCGGAGAGACCCTGCAGAAGTACATCCAGCGCTTCAACAACACACGCCTCAAGATTCCCAAGGTGACCGAGGAGGCCATCATCTCAGCCTTCTCCGACGGCGTGCGTGACGTCAAGATGAAGGAGGAGCTGCGATGCATGAAGACCTGTGCACTTCCTTGGAGCTGTTCAACTTGGCGACCAAGTGCGCCAGGGCTGAGGAAGGGCGTTGCTCCCTCCTCGAGCTGCCTGCTGCAGACCCAGAAGAGAAGAAGCCCAAGGCCAAGGATGTGAAGCGCAAGGGGGATGCCGTGCTCGCGGCAGAACCAGACACCAAGCGGGGCAGAGATCAGCCCGAATCTTCCAAGGGCAGTCGGTACTGTGTGTACCACAACCTCCACACCCACAACACCAACGAATGTCAAGAGCTCCGAGCCGTACGAGAAGGAAGGATCAGCCATCGTCCCGACCGCGCTGACCAGGGCTACGGTCGAGGAGGAGGAAGAAACGCAGGACGCTGGGAAGACCGCTGCCCGCACCAAGGGTGGCGCGATCGACCTCGCGAGGATCGCTAGCAAGACCCGCCTCACAAGGGAGACTGGAGGGATCAGCCTCGCGAGGATCGCCCGCAAGGCAACGCAGGTCTCCCTCCGCTGCCGCCACAGCCAAGGAGACACGAGGACCGCCATCAGGACAAGGGGGCTGGGGGCTTCCAGGAGGCGCGCGATCGCCTGCATCCTGGGCGGGGCTCAAGCCCCAGCCTCTCAGCGCATCTTCAAGCAGTTCGCTCGCGAGGTGAATGCAGTCCTCCCCAAGCTCGACGCCACGCGCCCTCTCAGGTGGTCAGCGTGCGCCATCACGTTTAGCTCAGCGGATCAGCTCAAGTGTGCGGCCACGGCCGGAGTCCTCCCGATGCTTTGTTCCCCAATCATCAGCAACATGCTGGTCACCAGGACCCTCATTGATGGCGGGGCAGGGCTCAACGGCCTGTCCGTGGAAACATTCAACAATCTCCAAGTGCCCTACAACCAGCTTCAGCCAACCAAGCCTTTCTCCGGAGTCATCGACGGCTCCACGGTCCCGATTGGGCAGGTCTGCCTCCCTGTCACCTTCGGGGCGCGCAACAACTACCGCACCGAGCTCATCGACTTCGACTTCGCTCACATTCGCCTGCCGTACAACGCCATCCTCGGGTACCTAGCGTTGTCCAAGTTCATGGTCGTAACTCACCACGGCTACAATGTCCTCAAGATGCCAGGAAGTGGCAGAGTCTTCACGGTGCCCTGTGAAGAGAAGGACGCGGTGTGTTCCCTGGAACGAGCCTTTCAGGCCGCATCACTGGAAGACCCGGATCGCGGAAGCAGGAGGCTTCCCAAGGCCACCCCCAAGAAGAAGAAGACATTGTCTGGCCCGGCTCCTCAGGAGGCAGGCCCCTCAGGGCCCGCGCCTGCCCAGAGGGAACCTCCTTCCATCGCATAAGAAAGCGTGCCCCGCGCCCTCCTCAAGAAGGGCTCGGGGGCTCTCCCCTGGAGGGCCACCGACCTGGCCAGGGTCACGAGGGAGGCGCTTGGGCACCACATGGAGGCGTGTTTCGAAGCATGTTTCCCTCAAGAAGGAGTAAGGCAAGGAGGGCCAGACACTCAGGAGTTCGTCAGCAAGGCCATTCAGGAGCTACAGGAGTCAAGAGTCACGAGAGGCGGCCGCCACCTACTAGCTGTGGCCCCCCCCATCCAGGCGAGGATGGTGGGCTGCGCGTCTGCATCGACATACCAGGGCTCAATCGAGTCGCCTCTCTGGAGCGCCTCTGGCCCTCGCGAGTGGGGCGCTGCGTAGGTCCACCCTGCAGCTACGTTCGCGTGCCTTACGGCTTGCCGAGTGCGGCTGCCACGTACCAGCGCCTCATGAGGGGCATCATGGAGGCTCAAGAGGCCAGGCACTCCGCAGCCCTAGCGGAGATGGAGATGGTCCGCGAGGATCCACCAGCGCCTCTGGAGCCTCCCGAGGCCCCTGGGCCTGGGGGCTCGTGAGGATCGGCTTCCGCAGCCCACTGAGTCTGCTACACCAATGCTGCTTCGTCCTCAACATCATCAGGTGACATCTTTCAAGTTTCATTTCTAGCTGGGAGCGCCCA
The DNA here is from genome assembly GCF_003073215.2 of Triticum urartu. Taxonomy (NCBI): domain Eukaryota; kingdom Viridiplantae; phylum Streptophyta; class Magnoliopsida; order Poales; family Poaceae; genus Triticum; species Triticum urartu. The sequence goes on along the minus strand of NC_053024.1, from coordinate 138,663,016 downwards.
CCAGGGCTGCATTATTCCCAGGCCGCGCGGGTCCGTCCCTGCGGCATGTATCCCTTTTATTTCATGTTGTTATCTTACCTTGTTGGGGGCGCCCCTCGGGCTGCACCATCCCCCAAGTCGCTCGGGCCAGACCCAGCGGCATGTATCCCCTTTCGCGTTTATTTCCGGCTATGCGTTCGACCCACCATGCTTGATTATTTGATGTCGGTCCACGGTACCTCTTCTTCTCCATGCCGACCACTTGCACGTTAAAGGGGGGGGGGTACCTGAGCATCGCGACTCAGGGCTCTTACTGGCTCTCCAGCTCTCACCCTCTGGCCTTGTCCACGGCATCGCGACCTGGCATACCAGCGATGGCTGAGACCAGCTCGAGGGCCGGGACCCGAGGACGTAGAGTGCCGGCATCTAACCAAATTTGCAGGAACACATCACAAGATAAGGCCCAGTGCCAGGCACAACCCGCCTAGAGGTAGGGCCCCGTGAGTCCCGCGCTGGCTCACGGGTGCCCAGATACACCTCGCCAGGCCCTACCGTGCCAGCCACGTGTCAGGGCGGGGCTGTACACGCCCCGGGGGCTCCTCCAGGAGGGGAGCCCCCTCCCACGTACCAGTGGAAGCACCATGCTCCACACTGGCTGACGACACTGCCGAGGAGCGGCTATGCCCGTACACATACGAAAGCGCTATGCTCGGCGCTGGTGATAAACAACTAAGGGTGGCCCCCGAGCCGCATTAACCTCAGGGAGCCCAGAGCTCAGTGTCTAGCCTCATCGTAATGCCTCCCCTCGGGAGTGCCGCGCCAGGGGGCTGGGCATGGGGGCTGCGCCTGGGTCACGCCCAGACGCACGCCACCTAGCCAGGCCCCCCCCGGGCCTAGTTTGTCGCGCGTCTCTCCCCCAGCGGAGCCAAGGTACGAAGGCCGTTTGAGCGTCAAGGGGGACTCCTGAGCATCGCGACTCAGGAGCCTAACTGGTCACGTAGCCCCTCACTCCTTGGTCCCGTCCTGGTTTCCGGTCGGGGTTAACGGCGGCTGAGGTATGTGCGGGGCTGGGCTCTGCAGACGTAGAACGGTAGATCCACCCACATCTCATCTCCCTACTTGTTGTTCGTGCGCCAAGGGGGACTCCTGAGCATCGCGACTCAGGAGCCTAACTTGTCACGTAGCCCCTCACTCCTTGGTCCCGTCGTGGTTTCCGGTCGGGGCTAACGGCGGCTGAGGTATGCGTGGGGCCGGGCTCTGCTGGCGTAGAACATAAGCAAGTAGGAAGGAAAAGCGTAAACTTCAAGGAATCCAAAAGCAAATATTACAGTTCACACTGTTATCTCAATGCCAAACGCAAGTTTAAACGCCTCCCCGAGGCATGATACATGTGCAGGAATTGAAGGCAGGACAGGAGCCACAGCGGAGTCACTTGTCGGCGGCGGAGCTGCGCGGAGTGGCTTCGCCTCATGGAGCAGCAGGGTCGGCAGTGCCTCGCTTCGGCTTGGTGCTGAAGGCCCGGAACTTCCCCAGCAGAGCCTCCGCGCGACCCTTCACGGCCTCGGCAGTGGCAGCGGCACGCTCGCCGCTTGCTGGCTCCAACAGGCTGTCGAGGTCGACACTGGGATCGCGAAGGTAGATGTGGGTGAGGACCCGCGTCAGCGCTGCAGAAGACAGGACACGCGCCTCGGCCTCGGCCGTGGGGCCAAGGCCAAGGGCGACATCTTCAAGAGCGCGAACCAGGAAGGGAAGCAGCTTGGCGGGGCCGTCCTCGGCGCCAGCCAGCGGGCTCTCCAGGCCGCTATCGTAAAGCGTCCTCAGCGAGGAGCGAGCCTTCGCCTCCATCTCCGCGAAGGCCACGCGGTCCTCGGCAAGAACCTGGGCCTTGTCGTCCAGCTCGACCTTCCTCGTCTACAACTCCTGCTTTAGCGCGCCTAGGCAGTCACGGCGCCTCCTGAGCTTGGCCTCCCGGTCCTTGACGGCCGCCTCGCGAGCCTTCACGCCTTCCTCCTGCTCTTGGCGAAGGCGGGCCTCTTTCGCGAACTGGTCCCGCAGGCCTTGCAGCTCACCCTCCAGCACCTTGCGGCGACCACGGACGTCGGCCACCTCCCCCAGGGCTGCATCACGAGCAGCCTTCGCCTCAAGGACGGCCTGCCTCTCCCCATCACAAGCCGACGAGGCCTGGACCAGCGCCGCCCGAATTGAAGCGTCAGAGCGAATCTATCCTGAAGCCAGCTCCAAGCGCCTGGCCACTAAGCGAGGGTCGGCGCCAAGAAGATCCTGCCGCAGCCGGTCCAGCCCAGTAGCAGCACAATCCAGAACGGCAGGATGAGTCGGAGAGACAGCAGTTGGTGGAGTAGGAGGAGAAGGCGGCAGCGCGACCAGAACATCCTGAGGCGGAGCCTGCTGCGCCCCAACGGCTGTGATGGCGGCAGCAGGCAAAGGCACCTCGGGAGTCGCTTGGGCCATGGGGGCTGAGCTCGCCCCAGCCGGCTCAGCTAGGCCTCGCGAGGACGACCGGGCAGGAGAGGCCCGTGCGTCGCGGTCACCTTCCTTCACGGGCAGAGGCGCTGCCCCGGATGGAACCTCAGGGGCTCCCTTCGGCTTCTTCGCTGTGGGCGCCAGCCTATCCAAGAGATGTGGACGTCAAGCCTCAGCAGCAGAACAAGAAATAAAGACAAGAATCAAGCGCTTACGGGTCGTCGCCAGTGAGCTCAGGTAGCCTCCGGCCAAATTTGAAGCCTGAAAGCCGGCTAGAAGGGTCAACATCGGGAAGCTTGGAAGCGGAAGGCGCGTCTGCGGTCCGCCTCGGGGCCGGGGCAGACCCGCGGGAGATCAGCCCGGTCATGTCCTTCTTCGGGATCGGGGGAAAGCTCCCGCCGCTCTGCTCGTCATCATCCTCGGCGTCATCGCTCGGAGAGAGGCGGAGAGCGCGGGACCTGCGCCAAGGGAGGGGAGCCCTCGACTCTCCGTCAGTCGCCTCAGAGTCAGGCCCTTTTTCCCGCTCCCCTCCTTCCCCCTCTTCGCTGGAGTCGTCGGAGGACACATCCACCGGTTCCTCGGGAGCCTCCGTAGGCACGGTCCCGTCCGCGTTGAAGACGGGCATGGACTCCACTACCTGCTCCCAGTCGTCGCGGAGGAACAAGGGCGTAGGAGCGCCCTCCAACCTCGCCACATCGCCCCCGACTAGAGATTGGAGGACTGCAGTCAGATCTCCGTCGGCCAAGGCCGCGGGGCTCGGATGGGGCCTCCACATCGGAAGTGAGTACTGTCGAAGCGGAGCCAGCTGGTGCTCCAGGAATTCCCTCAGCAGCGACGCGTCGGTCAGCTTCACCGCCGCCATATTGGCCGGCCTCAGATCCGCGTCCATCTTCTCCAACACCAGCTTCGCGCAGGGGTCCGCGAGCTCCACTCGACCCCAATCGCTGGAGCTCGTGGGTTGCTCCGTGGGCAAGATCAGCCGAGGGTGGATGCGCCCAACATCAGCCAAGACCCACTTGCTCCTGAAGCCCTCAATCCTTTTCCCGGGGTTCGAAATGGCAATGGTGCCACCGTACGCGACGAAGCTCGCGCACGCGGAAGCAGAACCGCGAGAGGTCCGGAGGTAGAAGTAGTGGCGCAGCAAGGCCACTGAGGGCTGCACCTCTACGTGAGCCTCGCAGTAATGGGCGAAGATTGCCAGGAGAAGGACGGAGTTGGGTTGGAGATGCAGAGCCTGTAGCTTATAATGACGGAGGATAGAGAAGAAGAACTCGGAGAAGGGAGGCACCATGCCAGCAGCAATGGTGCTTACAAAGAGCGGATAGAAGGTCCTCCCTTGGCCCTCAGGGGTGGCGGAGCCGGCCTTGAACACCTTCGCCCCATCGATGTCCTGCGCCGCCGCCATCCGGCGCAACCGGGCGAGGCTCGCCTCCGACACATTCGGCGAATCCAGGGCACACGAGAACCAAGCCCCGGCCGGGGACTGACGAGGCGCCATGGCTTCCTAGGTCACGCGGTCGGAGTAGATCTGGAAATTTTGGAGCAAGGAAGGAGAGGCGCAGGAAAGGGGATCTGAGCAGCAACCGGAGAAAGCAAAGAAAGAAAAGCCTAGGCAGATGCCGCTCCTTTATCAACAAGCGCGGTTGCTGAGGCGCTCACGTCCAATCAACCGCCACGCGGCCCCCAAGGCCGCAGGCTGTTAGGGCCCGCGGCGCTTCGCCCTTGCCCTTTCGCCTCCCTGCACGGCCGAGTCCGGGCGCGCCTTGGGCCCGGGGGCTACTGTCGGCGTTCTGGGAATGGGGGTCCCCATACTTGCCTGTCTACGGCCTGCGGCGTGGCTCAAAGGGGGGCCCAACGCGGCCCATCTTCATCAACACAGACCAAAGACCCTCGCGAGGGGCCAAGCCTCGCGGGGCGGACGACACGGAGCTTCCTCAGGCACGGCCTCATCAGGCTGGCTCGCGAGGAGGCGGAGAGATCAAGGCGGGGTACCTCACGAGGTGCCCGTGACGCAAGCCATGACGACCAAGGGTGCTAGGCGGGCGCCAGCCCACGCAGTGTTGTCCTTTCCTCTTTGGTGCAAAGGGAGCAAGCGCAGGTGAGAGCATTAAGCAAAAGCACCCGTTTCGGTGCAACGAGACCAAGACCAGCCCAACGGCAGGGAAGATGTCATTGTGGAGCCCAAGCTAGCGTCACCACCAGAGCCTTTGGCAGGCGAGGACCAACTTTAGTCAAGATAAGTGTACCCGATGTTCCCCTTCAAAATGGCCAATTGTTGGCGCCCTTCCCACTCAATATTTGGGAAGAGGCCCAGGGCCTTTGCCTATAAATAAGACTAGCCACCCCCAGATGGGATGAGAGGAGATCGGGTAGATGAGACCAGAGAGAGAAGAGATCAGATCGGCAAGAGAGAGAGAGAGAGAGAAGGGTGACTGAACTCCTCCTAGCAGTTCATCCCCCCAGCCAAGAACAGACCCTCGCGAGGCTGTTCTTCCTTGTATTGTTCATCATCATCAGACCAAGAGGCAATCCACCACACCACAAACTGGAGTAGGGTATTACACCACAACGGTGGCCCGAACCAGTATAAACCCTGTGTCTCTTGTGTTGTTCTTTCCATAGCTTAGATCTTAGCGAGGCGGTGGGGTGCAGGTAGGTAGAAGGGGAAATCTCCGCGCACACCCCAGTGTTCGAACCTCAAGGGTCTGCCAGAACCCGAAACCCGACAACCACATATATCCACGGCAAGACATACATCAAGTGTTCTCAAGTCTTTAAAGACTCAATCCGATAAGATTACTTCAAAGGGGAAACTCGATTCATTACAAGAGAGAAGAGGGGGGAAGAAACATCATAGGATCCAAATATAATAGCAAAGCTCGCGATACATCAAGATCGTATCATCTCAAGAACACGAGAGAGAGAGAGAGAGAGATCAAACACATAGCTACTGGTACATACCCTCAGCCCCGAGGGAGTACTACTCCCTCCTCGTCATGGAGAACACCGGGATGATGAAGATGGCCACCGGAGAAGGATTGCCCCCTCCGGCAGGGTGCCGGAACGGGTCTAGATTGGTTTTCGGTGGCTATGGAGGCTTCTAGCAGCGGAACTCCCAATCTATTGTGCGTTCTGGAAGTTTTCGGTCACGTAGGTATATATGGGTGCAGGTGGTACGTCTGGGGAGCCACAAGGGCCATACGAGACAGGGGGCGCGCCCTAGGGGGGGTGTCCCCCACCCTCATGAGCACCTCGTTCCTTCCTGGCCGTGGGGTCCAAGTCCATCAGGTGTGTTTCCTTCCAAAAATAACTTCTCCAGTTGATTTCGTTCCGTTTCGACTCCGTCTGATATTCCTTTTCTTCGAAACACTGAAATAGGCATAAAACATCAAATCTGGGCTGGGCCTCCGGTTAATAGGTTAGTCCCAAAAGTAATATAAAAGTGGATAATAAAGCCCAACATTTCCCAAAATAGTAGATAATATAGCATGGAGCAATCAAAAATTATAGATACGTTGGAGACGTATCAAGCATCCCCAAGCTTAATTCCTACTCGTCCTCTAGTAGGTAAATGATAAAAAGATAATTTTTGATGTGGAGTGCTAGTTGGCATAATTTCAATGTAATTCTTCTTAATTGTGGCATGAATATTCAGATCCATAAGATTCAAGATAAAAGTTTAATATTGACATAGAAATAATAATACTTCAAGCATACCAACTAAGCAATTATGTCTTCTCAAAATAACATGGCCAAAGAAAGCTATCCCTACAAAATCATATAGTCTGGCTATGCTCCATATTCACCACACAAAATATTTAAATCATGCACAACCCAGATGACAAGCCAAGCAATTGTTTCATACTTTTGATGTTCTCAAACTTTTTCAATCTTCACGCAATACATGAGCGTGAGCCATGGATATAGCACTATAGGTGGAATAGAATGGTGGCTGTGGAGAAGACAAAAAGGGAGAAGATAGCCTCACATCGACTAGGCGTATCAACGGGCTATGGAGATGCCCATCAATAGATATCAATGTGAGTGAGTAGGGATTGCCATGCAACAGACGCACTAGAGCTATAAATGTATGAAAGCTCAACAAAAGAAGCTAAGTGGGTGTGCATCCAACTTGCTTGCTCACGAAGACCTAGGGCACTTGAGGAGGCCCATTATTGGAATATACAAGCCAAGTTCTATAATGAAAGATTCCCACTAGTATATGAAAGTGACAACATAGGAGACTCTCTATCATGAAGATCATGGTTCTACTTTGAAGCACAAGTGTGGTAAAAGGATAGTAGCATTGTCCCTTCTCTCTTTTTCTCTCATTTTTTAATTTTTATTTTTTTTTATTTGGGCCTTATCTTTTTTATGGCCTCTTTTATCTTTTTTTTATTTGGGCTTCTTTGGTCTCTTTTATTTATTTATTTATTTATTTATTTATTTATTTTCGTCCGGAGTCTCATCCTGACTTATGAGGGAATTATAGTCTCCATCATCCTTTCCTCACTGGGACAATGCTCTAATAATGATGATCATCACACTTTTATTTACTTACAACTCAAGAATTACAACTCGATACTTAGAACAAAATATGACTCTATATGAATGCCTCCGGTGGTGTACCGGGATGTGCAATGATGCTTGAGTGACATGTATGGAAGAATTATGAACGGTGGCTTTGCCACAAATACGATGTCAACTACATGATCATGCTAAGCATTATGACAATGATGGAGTGTGTCATAATAAACAGAACGGTGGAAAGTTGGATGGCAATATATCTCGGAATGGCTATGGAAATGCCATAATAGGTAGGTATGGTGGCTGTTTTGAGGAAGGTATATGGTGGGTTTATGGTACCGGCGAAAGTTGCGCGGTACTAGAGATGCTAGCAATGGTGGAAGGGTGAGAGTGCGTATAATCCATGGACTCAACATTAGTCATAAAGAACTCACATACTTATTGGAAAAATCTATTGGTCATTGAAACAAAGTACTACGCGCATGCTCCCATGGGGATAGAATGGTAGGAAAAGACCATCGCTCGTCCCCGACCGCCACTCATAAGGAAGACAATCAATAAATAAATCATGCTCCGACTTCATCACATAACGGTTCACCATACTTGCATGCTACTTGAATCACAAACTTTAACACAAGTATTCTTTAAATTCACAACTACTCAACTAGCATGACTCTAATATCACCATCTCCATATCTCAAAACAATTATCAAGTATCAAACTTCTCATAGTATTCAACACACTCATAAGAGAATTTTATTATTCTTGAATACCTAGCATATTAGGATTTTAAGCAAATTACCATGCTATTTAAGACTCTCAAAATAATCTAAGTGAAGCATGAGAGTTCATATATTTCTTCAAAATAAAACTACCACCATGCTCTAAAAGGTATAAGTGAAGCACTAGAGCAAATGACAAACTACTCTGAAAGATTTAAGTGAAGATCAATGAGTAGTCGAATAATTATGCAACTATGTGAAGACTCTCTAACATTTAATAATTTCAAATCTTGGTACTCTATTCAAACAGCAAGGAAATCAAAATAAAATGACATTCTAAGAATATCAAACATCATGTGAAGAAGCAAAAACTTAGGATCAACCGAAACTAACCGATTGTTGTTGAAGAAGAAAGGTGGGATGCCAACCGGGGCATCCCCAAGCTTAGATGCTTGAGACTTCTTGAAATATTATATTGGGATGCCTTGGGAATCCCCAATCTTCAGCTTTTTTGTCTCCTTAATTCCTCTCATATCATTGTCTCCCTAAATCTCAAAAGCTTCATCCACACAAAACTCAACAAGGACTCGTGGGATAAGTTAGTATAAACCATTGCAAAAACCTTATTATACTCTACTGTAGGAAATTACTAAAATTATTATTCAACATTGCATAATAAATTCCTCTGCATATTTAATAGTCCTATCCTCAAATAGAATCATTAAAGAAGCAAACATATGCAAACAATGCAAACATAACAGCAATCTGCCGAAACAGGACAGTCTGTAAAGAATGCAGCAACATCCATACTTCCCTGGCTCCAAAAATTATGAAAGAAAATTCCCACTGTATTAAATTTATGAGAGCTTAATATTAAAAAGGTTTCAACATTTTATCACATTCTGACTTTTCTAGGGAATTATTGCAACAGCGGTAAACTTTCTGTTTTCAAACAGCAACATGTGGACTTCTAAAATAGGCATAGTAAAGGCTATCAATGCCACTTTTATTGAAATAAAAGATGAAAAACATTGTTCTAAATAACAGCAAGCAAATCCTAACAAAATAAATTTATGCTCCAAGCAAAACACATATCATGTGGTAATTAAAAATATAGCTCCAAGTAAAGTTACCGATGAACGAAGACGAAAGAGGGGATGCCTTCCGGGGAATCCCCAAGCTTAGGCTCTTGGTTGTCCTTGAATATTACCTTGGGGTGCCTTGGTCATCCCCAAGCTTAGGCTCTTTCCACTCCTTATTCCATGGTCCATCGAATCCTTACCCAAAACTTGAAAACTTCACAACACAAAACCTAACAGAAAACTCGTAAGCTCCGTTAGTATAAGAAAATAAATCACCACTTCAAGGTACTGTAATGAACTCATTATTCATTTATATTGGTGTTAAACCTACTATATTCCAACTTCTCTATGGTTTATAAACTATTTTACTAGCCATAGATTCATCAAAATAAGTAAACAACACATGAAAAACAGAATCTGTCAAAAACAGAACAGTATGTAGTAATCTGGATCAAACGTATACTTATGGAACTCATAAAATTCTCAAATAAATTGCTGGAACTGAGGAATTTATCTATTAATCATATGAAAAAAGAATTAACTAAATAGTGCTCCCCAAATAAAAATGGCAGAATTCTCGTGAGCGCTAAAGTTTCTGTTTTTGACAGCATGATCAACAAGACTTTCCCCAAGTCTTCCCAAAGGTTCTACTTGGCACAAACACTAATTAAACACATAAAACCACATCTAAACAGAGGCTAGATGGATTATTTATTATTAAACAGGGAAAAAAAGAAAGGTACAAAAATAAAATTGGGTTGCCTCCCAACAAGCGCTATCGTTTAACGCCCCTAGCTAGGCATGATGATTTCAATGATGCTCACATAAAGGATAAGAATTGTAACATAAAGAGAGCATCATGAAGAATATGACTAGCACATTTAAGTCTAACATACTTCCTATGCATAGGGATTTTGTGAGCAAACAACTTATGGGAACAAGAATCAACTTGCATAGGAAGGTAAAACAAGCATAACTTCAAAACTTTAAGCACATAGAGAGGAAACTTGATATTATTGCAATTCCTACAAGAATAAGTTCCTCCCTCATAATAATTTTCAGTAGCATCATGAATGAATTCAACAATTAACCAGCACTTAAAGCATTCTTTTCATGATCTACAAGCATAGAAAATTTACTACTCTCCACATAAGCAAAATTCTTCTCATGAATAATAGTGGGAGCAAACTCAACAAAATAACTATCAGGTGATTCAAAATTAAGATCAAGATGACAAGTTTCATGGTTATCATTATTCTTTAAAGCATACATGTCATCAAAATAATCATCATAGATAGGAGGCACGCTTTCATCATAATAAATTTGCTCATCAAAACTTGGGGGACAAAGAATATCATCTTCATCAAACATAGCTTCCCCAAGCTTGTGGCTTTGCATATCATTAGCATCATGGATATTCAAGGAATTCATACTAACAACATTGCAATCATGCTCATAATTCAAATATTTAGTGCCAAACATTTTATAGATTTCTTCTTCTAGCACTTGAGCACAATTTTCCTTTCCATCATACTTACAAAAGATATTAAAAAGGTGAAGCGTATGAGACAAACTCAATTCCATTTTTTGTAATTTTATTTTATAAACTAAACTAGTGATAAAACAAGAAACTAAAAGACTCGATTGCAAGATCTAAAGATATACCTTCAAGCACTCACCTCCCCGGCAACGGTGCCAGAAAAGATCTTGATGTCTACTACACAACCTTTTTCTTGTAGACGTTGTTGGGCCTCCAAGTGCAGAGGTTTGTAAGACAGTAGCAAATTTCCCTCAAGTAGATGACCTAAGGTTTATCAATCCGTAGGAGGCGTAGGATGAAGATGGTCTCTCTCAAGCAACCCTGCAACCAAATAACAAAGAGTCTCTTGTGTCCCCAACACACCCAATACAATGGTAAATTGTATAGGTGCACTAGTTCGGCGAAGAGATGGTGATACAAGTGGTATATGGATAGTAGATAAAGGTATTTGTAATCTGAAAATATAAAAACAGCAAGGCAAATAATGATAAAAGTGAGCGTAAATGGTATTGCAATGCGTGGAAATAAGGCCTAGGGTTCATACTTTCACTAGTGTAAGTTCCCTCAACAATACTAACATAATTGGATCATAAAACTATCCCTCAACATGCAACAAAGAGTCACTCCAAAGTCACTAATAGTGGAAAACGAACGAAGAGATTATGGTAGGGTATGAAACCACCTCAAAGTTATTCTTTCCAATCAATCCGTTGGGCTATTCCTATAAGTATCACAAACAGCCCTAGAGTGCGTACTAGAATAACACCTTAAGACACAAATCAATCAAAACCCTAATGTCACCTAGATACTCCAATGTCACCTCAAGTATCCGTGGGTATGATTATATGATATGCATCACACAATCTCAGATTCATCTATTCAACCAACACATAGAACCTGAAAGAGTGCCCTAAAGTTCCTACCGGAGAATCACGACGAAAACGTGTGCCAACCCCTATGCATAGGTTCATGGGCGGAACCCGCAAGTTGATCACCAAAACATACATCAAGTGAATCACGTGATATCCCATTGTCACCACAGATATCCACGGCAAGACACACATCAAGTGTTCTCAAGTCTTTAAAGACTCAATCCAATAAGATTACTTCAAAGGGGAAACTCGATTCATTACAAGAGAGAACAGGGGGGATGAAACATCATAGTATCCAAATATAATAGCAAAGCTCGCGATACATCAAGACTGTATCATCTCAAGAACACGAGAGAGAGAGAGAGATCAAACACATAACTACTGGTACATACCCTCAGCCCCGAGGGAGAACTACTCCCTCCTCATCATGGAGAACATCGGGATGATGAAGATGGCCACCGGAGAAGGATTGCCCCCTCCGGCAGGGTGCCGGAACGGGTCTAGATTGGTTTTCGGTGTCTACGGAGGCTTCTCGCGGCGGAACTCCCGATCTATTGTGCGTTCTGGAAGTTTTAGGTCACGTAGGTATATATGGGTGCAGGAGGTACGTCAGGGGAGCCACGAGGGCCCCACGAGACAGGGGGTGCGCCCTAGGGGGGGCGCCCCCCACCCTCGTGAGCACCTCATTCCTTCCTTGTCGTGGGGTCCAAGTCCATCAGGTGTGTTTCCTTCCAAAAATAACTTCTCCAGTTGATTTCGCTCCGTTTCGACTCCGTCTGATATTCCTTTTCTTCGAAACACTGAAATAGGCATAAAACAACAAATCTGGGCTGGGCCTCCGGTTAATAGGTTAGTCCCAAAAGTAATATAAAAGTGGATAATAAAGCCCAATATTACCCAAAACAGTAGATAATATAGCATGGAGCAATCAAAAATTATAGATACGTTGGAGACGTATCACATACGCAAAAAGATAGGTCTAATCATTTCAGCAAAGCGCTCAAAATGCTCATCATCCTTTTTATTGTATGGTTTGGGAGGAAAAGGCATGGGTTTCTGAACCCATGGTTCTCTTTCTTTACCATGTTTCCTAGCAACAAGTCTTTCTTATCATAATGTTGATTCTTTGATTGTGGGTTATCAAGATCAACAACAGGTTCAATTTCTATATCATTATCATTACTAGGTTGAGCATCATCATTAACATTATCATTAACATTATCACTAGTTTCAGGTTCATTACCAGATTGTGTTTCAGCATGAAAGATAGAAATATCATTTGGGTTCTCAGGTGTTTCAGTAATAGGTTTACTAGAAGCATGCAAAGTCCTACCATTTTTCTTTTTCTTCCTTTTAGAAGGACTAGGTGCATCTACATTATTTCTCCGAGAATCTTGCTCAATTCTCTTAGGGTGGCCTTCAGGATACAAAGGTTCCTGAGTCATTTTACCACCTCTAGTCATAACTCTAACAACATTATCATTATTCTTACTATTCAATTCATTGAGCAAATCATTTTGAGCTTTAAGTACTTGTTCTACTTGAGTGGTAACCATAGAAGCATGTTTACTAATAAGTTTAAGTTCACCTTTGACATTAGCCTTATAATCACCCAAGTGTTCAAGAATATTTGAATTGTATTTCAATTGTCTACCAAAGTAAGCATTAAAATCTTCTTGCTTAGCCATAAATTTATGAAACTCATCTAAGCATGGGCTAGCAATTTTAGTAAATGGGATATCAGCTTTATCATATCTATAGAGAGAATTTACCTTTACTACCCGTGTCGGGTTATGAAGACCACGAGTTTCTTCAATAGGTAATGGATTAGGATCATATGTTTCTTCAACAGGCGGTAAATTAAGACCATGTATTTCTTAAATAGGAGGTAAATTCTTAACATCTTCAGCTTTAATACCTTTTTCTTTCATAGATTTCTTTGCCTCTTGCATGTCTTCAGGACTGAGAAATAGAATACCTCTCTTCTTCGGAGTTGGTTTAGGAGTAGGTTCAGGAACTGGCTCAGGTGGTGTCCAATTATTTTCATTTGTCAACATATTATTCAATAGGATTTCAGCTTCATTCAGTGTTCTTTCCCTGAAAACTGAACCAACACAACTATCCAGGTAATCTCTGGAGGCATCGGTTAGTCCATTATAAAAGATATCAAGTATTTCATTTTTCCTAAGAGGATGATCAGGCAAAGCATTAAGTAACTTGAGAAGCCTCCCCCAAGCTTGTGGGAGACTCTCTTCTTCAATTTGCACAAAATTATATATATATATATCCCTTAAAGCAGCTTGTTTCTTATGAGGAGGAAAATATTTAGTAGAGAAGTAATAAATCATATCCTGGTGACTACGCACACAACCAGGATCAAGAGAATTAAACCATATTGTAGGATCGAAAGTATGTCTAGAGGGGGGTGATTAGACTACTTGACCAAATAAAAACTTAACCTTTTCCCAATTTTAGTTCTTGGCAGATTTTAGCTATTTTAGGACAAATCAAGCAATTATCACACAATTCAAGCAAGCATGCAAAGAGTATATTGGCAGCGGAAAGTAAAGCATGCAACTTGCAAGAATATAAAGGGAAGGGTTTGGATAGATCAAACGCAATTGGAGACACGGATGTTTTTCCCGTGGTTCGGATAGGTGGTGCTATCCTACATCCACGTTGATGGAGACTTCAACCCACGAAGGGTAACGGTTGCGCGAGTCCACACAGGGCTCCACCCACGAAGGGTCCACGAAGAAGCAACCACCCACAAAGGGTCCACGAAGAAGCAACCTTGTCTATCCCACCATGGCCATCGCCCACGAAGGACTTGCCTCACTAGCGGTAGATCTTCACGAAGTAGGCGATCTCCTTGCCCTTACAAACTCCTTGGTTCAACTCCACAATCTTGTAGGAGGCTCCCAAGTGACACCTAGCCAATCTAGGAGACACCACTCTCCAAGAAGTAACAAATGGTGTGTAAGTAATGAACTCCTTGCTCTTGTGCTTCAAATGATAGTCTCCCCAACACTCAACTCTCTCTCATAGGATTGGATTTGGTGGAAAGAAGATTTGAGTGGAAAGCAACTTGGGAAGGCTAGAGATCAAGATTCATATGGTAGGAATGGAATGTCTTGTTCTCAACACATGAGTAGGTGGTTCTCTCTCAGAACATATGAGTTGGAATGATGTGTGTGTTCTGATGGCTCTCTCACTGAATGAGAAGGAGGTGGAGGGGTATATATAGCCTCCACACAAAATCCAACCGTTACACACAATTTACCAATCTCGGTGGGACCGAATCAGAAAACTCGGTCTGACCGAAATAGTAAACCTAGTGACCGTTAGGAATTTTGGTGGGACTGACATGCAACTCGGTAGGACCGATTCGGTTAGGGTTTGGGCATAACGTAATCTCGGTGAGACCGATTACACAAACTCGGTGAGACCGAATTTGGTAATTAGCTAACCAGAGAGTTGGTCAGGCGAACTCGGTGGGACCGATTTGCTCTTTCGGTGAGACCGAGTGGAACTCGGTGAGACCGAAAAGTTACAAAGGGGAAACACTGAGTTTACATTGCAATCTCGGTGGGACCGATTCGCTCTTTCGGTGGGACCGAAAAGTTACGACAGGGAAACAGAGAGTTTGCAACCCCATCTCGGTGGGACCGAGATCCTTATCGGTAGAACCGAATTGCTAGGGTTTGGCAGTGGCTAATGACAAGAGAAACTCGGTGGCGCCGGATAGGAAGAATCGGTAGGACCGAGTTTGGCTTAGAGTTTAGGTCATATGTGGATATGGGAAAGTAGTTGAGGGTTTTGGAGCATATCACTAAGCACATGAAGCAAGAGGCTCATTAAGCAACACCTCATCCCTCCTTAATAGAATTGGCTTTTCCTATGGACTCAATGTGATCTTGGATCACTAAAATATGAAATGAAGAGTCTTGAGCTTTTGAGCTTGAGCCAATCCATTGTCCTTAGCATTTTGAGGGTTCCACTTTCATATCCATGCCATGCCAATCATTGAGCTTTCCTGAAATAATCATCTTGGAATAGCATTAGCTCAATGAGCTATATGTTGTTATGAATTACCAAAACCACCTAGGGATAGTTGCACTTTCAATCTCCCCCTTTTTGGTAATTGATGACAACATATAGATCAAAGCTTCGACAAATGATAATAAGCATGAAGTATATCGTCGCTTTGAGAAGTATGTGATAAGTAAGAGCTCCCCCTAAATTTGTGCATATTTAAAATTTTCTTTGGACTGCAAATGCACAAAGAGTTAGAGTCATGGGTTACTCTTCCATGTCACATACATCTTGGTGGAGCGCTCAAAATGATAAGAATGAAATACATGCACTCATCACCAAGAATAGTGAATGATCACAAACGATAGATAGAATGATAATATTTAAGCAAGCATTAAGCAAACATTAAGTGTAGCTTATGATCAAACACATGATCATCGATGTCTCACAGGCATAAGGACATAGTATCTCACACACAAGCAAACAAAATTCGAAGAAACCACCAAATAAAACAAGAGAGAAAAGCAACACTCTCTCTCTTGAAGCCTATGATCTATACATCTTCTCCCCCTTTGGCAACAAGTTACCAAAAAGTTCCTAGAAAATTCATAGTGCTAAGTCGACGCTCAGGCTTGATCTTCAGGTGGTGGTGGAGTCCGGATCACTCCAAGGACGAAGGCTTCTGTAGATGTTGAAGTAGTCACTGGAGTTGGAGCTGAAGTAGACGCTGGAGTTGAGGCTGTAGCTGGTGCTGAAGTAGTGGCTCTGGTGTCAGCAACTGGCAGTGCAGACGACCTCGGACCTCGTGGCACCCTCGCAAACGCATGAGTCGTGGTCCTACCTCTCCTCTCATTCATGTCCTCCTGGAGCTGCTCCACTACAGACTGAACTTCTGTTACCTTGATGTCCAAGTCATAGAACCTCTGTTCTATGATCCTCTCTAAACTCGCCTAGTTCTGAGTCAGGGTGGCTATACTCTGCTCAATCCGCAGGGTGGACACAATCAAGTAACCAAGCTGCTCTTGTTTGGTCTTCAAGAAGTATTCAGATGCCTCTGCTTGAGTAGGCATCCTGGCAGCTTTCTCCTTCCTCGCCTTCTCCTTCTTTGCATATGCTTGTGCAGATGATGGCTCATTCTCTGTCATAACCACTTGGTTATCCTCAAAATCTGGACGGATGGGCAGGTGTTCCTGATCTTATGGCATCTCCCATAAGTTTGGCTCCCTTGGGCGCTGGTGCGGCTGCCTCTTCTTCCTCCTCCTCTTCAACCATGATGGAGGCCTTCCCAAGCACCCTAGCCACAGTCTTCCTCACCCTCTCTTTCCTCTTTTGGCCCATAGCAGCAATGGGCTCAATGGGAGCAGGTGCAGGCTTCTCAGTTGAGGCTCTAGCCTTTGACATTGGCTGCCTGCCTGCTGGCCTCTTGACTTTCAGGCCTGGCTTTGAGCCTTGAGCTGGCTCAACTCTCTTGGAAGTGGCCTCTTCCTCTGCCACATAGTCTTCATCCTCAGAATCAGACGTTCTCTTCTTCCTTTGACGTGTGGCAGCCTTAGGCAGATTGCTGGGGGTGCTCCTGCAGCCATCATCAGAAGAACTTGAGGGGCTAGTGCCCTCACTCATCACAACTTGCTGCTCAGACACATTCTGGCTGTCACTTTGATCAGACATGTTGCAAACTGAATGCTGACCCTGTGAATAGATTATGGATAAGATAGAGTGGATGAGCATCACAAAAAGCAGAGATTTTTGCAAAAGATTAATTCAAAAACTTAGTTTTAGTTTTCCACAGAAAGCATCTCGGATCTACCGATTTTCAAACTCGGTGACACCGAAGCAGTTTTGGCACCAGAACTGGTGAACTCGGTCAGACCGAGTCACAGTTCGGTGGCACCGAGACTGCTAGGGTTTCACAGATTTCCAAAATCGGTCGCACCGATAAGTTATTCTCGGTTAGACCGAGTTTCACTTGTGCAATGGCAAAAGCCAGATCGGTGGGACCGAGTTTTTCAACTCGGTGGGTCCGAGATGGTTTCGACGGAAACCTAACCCTAAAATTTTCGAATTAAGCCTAATCTACGAGTTCATTGACTGGATAGGAGTGTTTCAAACGTGGCAAGAATCATGATGATCACAATGTGCTAGAAATCGGAGTGGAGAATAGCACAAAGACCGAGTCCATACCCTAGTTCGGCGGAGACTCGCTACGGCGGCAACAGCGGGGCAGATTTCCGTTGACGGCGGCGGAGACAAGCGACTGGAGGCTGCTGGCGGCGAGAAGACGATCCGGAGACCACGAAGGCAGAGCAGGCTATCACGTGGGCGAGGAGGTTTCGGTGAAATTTCCAAAATTTTGCCCGTCACTATATATAGCCCGACCCTGTCGGTGTGACCGAGTGGAATGACTCGGTGGCACCGAGATGCAAAACTGTGTGCAGTTATTGCAACTCGGTGTGACCGAAAAGTTCAAATCGGTTGCACGGAGATCGAAAACCTAGATCAACTTAATGAACTCGGTAGGACCGAAAATGGAGTATCGGTCAGACCGAGATTCATAAAGAGGTTTTGGAAGTTTAAGTCTATGACGAATCGGGGACTCCGAGCGCTCCTCACACAGAGTGGTTCGAATCTGACTTGATCAAATTTTGTGATGCAGCATGAATAGAGTTTGAGACGAGAAAAGCATAGATAGCTAGAGAAGGTTCTTAGGCATTCTTGTCCATCCACTTGGCAAAAGAAGATAAAGCCAAACAATCAAGGCAACCAGTGGATGTCCTCGAATGAGTAAAATATGCAATCAGCATGCTCACACAATAAGATAGCAAATGAAATATGTGGCAAGACATGCACAACCAATTCTAGCATCTATCAAGCAATTTGCGATGACTAGGTCATCTATATATGAGTATATTGACTTAGGAGTCAAGTGAGAACACTTGATCGTGGGTCATACTCATCGTTTAAGCTCAAGTGGGGTTACCACTTTTACATAAAGCATTATTTTGTTCACATCTTTAGAGTTGCTTTAGCTCAAGTCTTAGAGTAAAGCTCCCCCTAGATGTGATATCCCCCCTAAGAGGGATGAACTAACCTTGGGTTTTGTCAATGATGACTTCATGTAGATATTGAAGATGTGGATGCTCAATGTTGATGTAGATCTCTTGGAGCTATCCATTTGAGTGAATTGCACTTTCAATACCTACATGGGTTAGTCCCACAAGGAACAAGCAAGGATATCCATAGACATAGAGTGATGCACACAAAAGATGATGTCCATGAAAACTTTTAGGTTACCTTGTCCCTTGTCTTACCAACAAGAGGGTTTGTGACTCCTTGAACTAGTGCAAGATGTGGAAGTTGATTGCACTTGTTCTTGCCAAAAAGATAAGAGTAAAGTATGTTGGCGGAGTCACCCTCAAGAACTCTCTAGCTCTTCTTCTTTTGGATCCACATCATCTTGATGGGAATCCTTGGAGTTGTAGTCGTACTTGATGAAGTGGAACTTGAATAAGTCTTGGGAATCCACTTGACTAAGGTCTTAGGAGCTTCTTCAAATGCATCAATTTCCTCTTGAAGCTTGTCCTTGCCTTTTTGCTCGTAGTCTTGTGGTGGAAGATCATCTTGAGCTTGTGTCCCCTTGAAAGAAGTACACTTCTCTTGTTGAGGGACAAACTTTGTCTTGGGGTATTGATCTTCTTCCCATTCAACTCCATTGGCATTGAACTTTCGTTCAAAACCAACACCTTGATTCTTCCGGTGCATTCCTTGTTTGCGCACAATTTCCTCGAATTGCTTACTCCCGGCAAGGCTTTTGTACACTCCTTTCTCTATAATTCCCTTCAATAAGCTATTTTCTTGCTCAAGTGTAACTTGGCTAAGAGAATCATTAGTGGAATCAAGAGAACTACTAGAAGCAACAATATTGAATTTAGCATGATCATTGTTACAACTAGAGGAAGAATCTTTCTTGTTAGACTTGACGTGAGGCATGTAAGTGGATAAAAGTAAACGCTTGGCAATGTAAGAAGAACTTTTCTTGCGGAGATCATCATTGATTGCTTTTAAGAACTCATGCTCTTGCTCAAAATTGAGCTTTTCAAAGCGCAGTTTCTCATGAGCTCTTAAAAGTTCTCGATGATCTTCGAAGATAGTGTCATGAGCTAACTTAAGAGTTTTTAGTTCTTTAGTTAGAGCCTCAATCTTCTCCTTATCATTGTCATTCGTTTTATCTTGATTAGCATGATTAATTGGTCTTTCATCATAGTATTCATCACTAGAGTTGTCACCAAGCAAATCATCACCTAACAAGTCATCTTCATCACTATTGAAATCAACATACTCGGGGTGTGTTACCTTAGGACCTTTGGCCATGAAGCATCTTCCAATTCCTTCATTTGGTGAGTCAAATATGTCATAGGAATTGGGTGACACAAGTGCTAGACAGGCAACACCTTCATCTTGAGTATCTTCGGAGTCGGAGTGATATCTTCTCTCGGAGTGGCTGTCGGAGTCGGAGCCGGATACCCATTCACCAACATGAGCTTGATGTCTTCGTCTTGTATAGCTCCTTGATGATTTTTCCTTCCTTTCCGAATCCTTGCTTCTCCGTGAGTATCTTCGTTCATAACGATCATCTCTACTCCTTCTCTCTCTTGGTGGTGATCCTTTGCTTCTTCCTTTTGGAGAATCTTCTCTTCTCTTGTAGGGAGCCGTACACTCATTGGAATAGTGTCCGCTCTTCCACAATTGTAACAGTTTCGCTCTCGACTAGAAGATCTTTTGTCATTGTAGGACCTTGACTTGGAGCTTCTATCTTTGCTTCTACTCTTGTAGAACTTGTTGAAGTTCTTCACCATTAAGCTCAATTCTTCATTCAAGTCTTGTTTCTCACTTGATGATGTAAGGGCTTCACTTGAGGCTTTATAGGCACCACTTGATTTCTTGAGAAGTTCCTCTTTATCCTTAAGTGACATCTCATGAGCAACAATTCTTCCAATCACCTCCGTTGGCTTGAGATCTTTGTAATTGGGCATCATTTGGATCAATGGGCACACGGTATCCTATTTTCCATCCAAGGCTCTTAGGATCTTCTTGAT
This sequence comes from Triticum urartu, assembly GCF_003073215.2. Classification (NCBI taxonomy): domain Eukaryota; kingdom Viridiplantae; phylum Streptophyta; class Magnoliopsida; order Poales; family Poaceae; genus Triticum; species Triticum urartu. The sequence goes on along the minus strand of NC_053024.1, from coordinate 138,642,685 downwards.
GATGAATTTATCGGTCATCTCTTCACTTCCTAAGCCGGCAATCTCATTTGTGATGAGAGCAAGCCTAGAGTACATTTCAGCGACACCTTCACCATCCTTCATCTTGAACTTGTCAAGTTGGCTTTGAAGCACATCCAACTTGGATTCCTTGACAGAGTCGGTACCTTCGGGCATATCAATCAAAGTGTCCCAAATTTCCTTTGCATTCTCAAGGCGGCTGATTTTGTTGAATTCTTCGGGGCACAATCCGTTGAAGAGAATATCACAAGCTTGAGCATTGTATTGCAACATCTTCAACTCATCCGCGGTAGCTTCACGGTTTGGTTCTCTCCCATCAAAGAAGTCACCTTGCAAACCAACACACACAATAGCCCAAACGGCGGGGTTATGTCCAAGAATATGCATTTTCATTTTATGCTTCCAACTAGCAAAATTAGTACCATCAAAGTAAGGACCTCTACGGTGATAATTTCCCTCGCTAGACGCCATACTCTCCTAGGTTGTGAAACCAAGGCTATGACCACCAAAACCTATGGAGATCTAGCAAATGGAGACCAAAGCTCTGATACCACTTGTAGGATCGAAAGTATGTCTAGAGGGGGGTGATTAGACTACTTGACCAAATAAAAACTTAACCTTTTCCGAATTTTAGTTCTTGGCAGATTTTAGCTATTTTAGGACAAGTCAAGCAATCATCACACAATTCAAGCAAGCACGCAAAGAGTATATTGGCAGCGGAAAGTAAAGCATGCAACTTGCAAGAATATAAAGGGAAGGGTTTGGATAGATCAAACGCAATTGGAGACATGGATTTTTTTCCCGTGGTTCGGATAGGTGGTGCTATCCTACATCCACGTTGATGGAGACTTCAACCGACGAAGGGTAACGGTTGAGCGAGTCCACACAGGGCTCCACCCAAGGGCAACGGTTGCGTGAGTCCACACAGGGCTCCACCCACGAAGGGTCCACGAAGAAGCAACCACCCACAAAGGGTCCACGAAGAAGCAACCTTGTCTATCCCACCATGGCCATCGCCCACGTAGGACTTGCCTCACTAGCGGTAGATCTTCACGAAGTAGGCGATCTCCTTGCCCTTACAAACTCCTTGGTTCAACTCCACAATCTTGTAGGAGGCTCCCAAGTGACACCTAGCCAATCTAGGAGACACCACTCTCCAAGAAGTAACAAATGGTGTGTAAGTAATGAACTCCTTGCTCTTGTGCTTCAAATGATAGTCTCCCCAACACTCAACTCTCTCTCATAGGATTGGATTTGGTGGAAAGAAGATTTGAGTGGAAAGCAACTTGGGAAGTGTAGAGATCAAGATTCATATGGTAGGAATGGAATGTCTTGTTCTCAACACATGAGTAGGTGGTTCTCTCTCAAAACATATGAGTTGGAATGATGTGTGTGTTCTGATGGCTCTCTCACTGAATGAGAAGGAGGTGGAGGGGTATATATAGCCTCCACACCAAATCCAACCGTTACACACAATTTACCAATCTCGGTGGGACCGAATCGGAAAACTCGGTCTGACCGAAATAGTAAACCTAGTGACCGTTAGGAATTTCGGTGGGACTGACATGCAACTCGATAGGACCGATTCGGTTAGGGTTTGGGCATAACGTAATCTCGGTGAGACGGATTACACAAACTCGGTGAGACCGAATTTGGTAATTAGCTAACCAGAGAGTTGGTCAGGCAAACTCGGTGGGACCGATTTGCTCTTTCGGTGAGACCGAGTGGAACTCGGTGAGACCGAAAAGTTACAAAGGGGAAACACTGAGTTTACATTGCAATCTCGGTGGGACCGATTCGCTCTTTCGGTGGGACTGAAAAGTTACGAAAGGGAAACAGAGAGTTTGCAACCCCATCTCGGTGGGACCGAGATCCTTATCGGTAGAACCGAATTGCTAGGGTTTGGCAGTGGCTAATGACAAGAGAAACTCGGTGGCGCCGGATAGGAAGAATTGGTAGGACCGAGTTTGGCTTAGAGTTTAGGTCATATGTGGATATGGGAAAGTAGTTGAGGGTTTTGGAGCATATCACTAAGCACATGAAGCAAGAGGCTCATTAAGAAACACCTCATCCCTCCTTAATAGTATTGGCTTTTCCTATGGACTCAATGTGATCTTGGATCACTAAAATATGAAATGAAGAGTCTTGAGCTTTTGAGCTTGAGCCAATCCATTGTCCTTAGCATTTTGAGGGTTCCACTTTCATATCCATGCCATGCCAATCATTGAGCTTTCCTGAAATAATCATCTTGGAATAGCATTAGCTCAATGAGCTATATGTTGTTATGAATTACCAAAACCACCTAGGGATAGTTGCACTTTCACATATCTTAGCATCACCCTTTAATGAGAACAGAAATATTTTAAGGATATAAAAGTAGCGAGTTCTCTCATCATTAGTGAAGAGGGTAGCAATATTATTTAATTTAGTATGATGTGCCATAACAATTTCAGATTCATAGCCATGAAAATTATCAGATTCAACCAAAGTAATTCTATCAGGATCAACAGAGAATTCATAATCCTTATCGGTAACACAGATAGGTGAAATAGCAAAAGCAGGGTCAGGTTTCATTTTAGCATTTAGTGTTTGTTGATTCCATTTAGCTAATAACCTCTTAAGTTCGTAGCTATCTTTGCAAGCTAAAATAGCTAAAGAAGCTTCTTTATCAAAAACACAACCCTCAGGAATAACAGGCAAGTCTTCATCATCAATTTCATCAGTATTATCAGATTCAATATTTTCAATCTCTCTAACCCTAGCAAGTTGTTCATCAACAAATTCACGAAGTGGCACAGTAGTATCAAGCATAGAAGTAGTTTCATCATAAGTATCATGCATAGCAGAAGTGGCATCAATAACATGCGACATATCAGAACGAATAGCAGAAGCAGGTTTAGGTGTCGCAAGCTTACTCAAAACAGAAGGTGAATCAAGTGCAGAGCTAGATGGCAGTTCCTTACCTCCCCTCGTAGTTGAGGGATAAATCTTGGTTTTTGGATCTCTCAAGTTGTTCATAATGATAAGCAGATATAAATCCCAGACTCAAAGGATAGAGCTATGCTCCCCGGCGATGGCGCCAGAAAATAGTCTTGATAACCCACAAGTATAGGGGATCGCAACAGTTTTCGAGGGTAGAGTATTTAACCCAAATTTATTGATTCGACACAAGGGGAGCCAAATAATATTCTCAAGTATTAGCAGCTGAGTTGTCAATTCAACCACACCTGGAAACTTAATATCTGCAGCAAAGTATTTAGTAGCAAAGTAATATGATAGTAGTGGTAACGGTAGCAGTATTAATGTTTTTGGTATTTTGTAGTGATGATAGCAATAGCAACGGAAAAGTAAATAAGGGAAGAACAATATATGGAAAGCTCGTAGGCAATGGATCAGTGATGGAGAATTATGCCGTATGCGGTTCATCATGTAACAATCATAACCTAGGGTGACACAGAACTAGCTCCAGTTCGTCAATGTAATGTAGGCATGTATTCCGAATATAGTCATACGTGCTTATGGAAAAGAACTTGCATGACATCTTTTGTCCTACCATCCCGTGGCAGCGGGGTCCTTACGGAAACTAAGGGATATTAAGGCCTCCTTTTAATAGAGTACCAGAACAAAGCATTAACACATAGTGAATACATGAACTCCTGAAACTACGGTCATCACTGGTAAGTATCCCGATTATTGTCACTTCGGGGTTAATGGATCATAACACATAATAGGTGACTATAGACTTGCCAGATATGATCAAGAACTCTCATATATTGATGAAAACATAATAGGTTCAGATCTGAAATCATGGCACTCGGGCCCTAGTGACAAGGATTAAGCATAGCAAAGTCATAGCAACATCAATCTCAGAACATAATGGATACTAGGGATCAAACCCTAACAAAACTAACTTGATTACATGATAGATCCCATCCAACCCATCACCGTCCAGCAAGCCTACGATGGAATTACTCACGCACGGTGGTGAGCATCATGAAATTGGTGATGGAGGATGGTTGATGATGATGATGGCGACGGATTCCCCTCTCCGGAGCCCCGAACGGACTCCAGATCAGCCCTCCCGAGAGGTTTTAGGGCTTGGCAGCGGCTCCGTATCGTAAAACTCGATGAATCCTTCTCTCTGATTTTTTTCTCCCCGAAACCAAATATATAGAGTTGGAGTTGAGGTAAGAGGAGCTCCAAGGGGCCCATGAGGTAGGGGGCGCCATAGGGGGGCAGGCGCGCCCCCACCCTCGTGGATAGGTGGTGGGCCCCCCGACCTTCATCTTTTGCAGGTATTTCTTATATTTTCCAAAAAGTTGCTTCGTGAAGTTTCAGGTCATTCCGAGAACTTTTGTTTCTGCACATAAGTAACACCATGGTAATTCTGCTGAAAACAACGTCAGTCCGGGTTACTTCCATTCAAATCCTGCAAGTTAGAGTCCAAAACAAGGGCAAAAGTGTTTGAAAAAGTAGATACGACGGAGACGTATCCTCCTTATAACTTGTTTTTCCCCACACATCGATCGATCTACCTCATTAGTTATGTCTCTCCCTTCCTCCGACAACAACAATTGATCTACCGATCTAGTTAGGTTTGCTTACCAAACACATGGTTCCTCTTCATCATCCATGGGTGTGTCCCGACAGATCTATCACGCACAGGCACACACAGAAACACATCCCCACTCGTATTGATAATATTGCAGTTCTGATACGTCTCCAACGTATCTATAATTTTTGATTGCTCCATGTTATATTATTTACTGTTTTGGACATTATTGGGATTTATTATCCACTTTTATATTATTTTTGGGACTAACCTATTAACCGGAGGCCCAACCCAGAATTGCTGTTTTTTGCCTGTTTTAGGGTTTCGAAGAAAAGGAATATCAAACGGAGTCCAAACGGAATGAAACCTTCGGGAACGTGATTTTCTCATCGAACACAACTCAGGAGACTTGGACCCTACGTCAAGCCACGTAACAGGAGGCCACGAGGTAGGGGGGCGCCCCCCCAGGCGCGCCCTCCACCCTCGTGGGCCCCTTGTTGCTCCACCGACGTACTTCTTCCTCCTATATATACCCACGTACCCCCAAACGATCAGATACGGAGCCAAAACCCTAATTCCACCGCCGTAACTTTCTGTATCCATGAGATCCCATCTTGGGGCCTGTTCCGGAGCTCCGCCGGAGGAGGCATCGATCACGGAGGGCTTCTACATCAACACCATAGCCTCTCCGATGAAGTGTGAGTAGTTTACTTCAGACCTACGGGTCCATAGTTAGTAGCTAGATGGATTCTTCTCTCTTTTTGGATCTCAATACAATGTTCTCCCCCTCTCTTGTGGAGATCTATTCGATGTAATCTTATTTTTGCGGTGTGTTTGTTGAGACCGATGAATTGTGGGTTTATGATCAAGTCTATCTATGAATAATATTTGAATCTTCTCTGAATTCTTCTATGTATGATTGGTTATCTTTGCAAGTCTCTTCAAATTATCAGTTTGGTTTGGCCTACTAGATTGATCTTTCTTGCAATGGGAGAAGTTCTTAGCTTTGGGTTCAATCTATCGGTGTCCTTTCCCGGTGACAGTAAGGGCAGCAAGGCACGTATTGTATTGTTGCCATCGAGGATAACAAGATGGGGTTTTCTTCATATTACATGAGTCTATCCCTCTACATCATGTCATCTTGCTTAAGGCGTTACTCTGTTTTTAATTTAATACTCTAGATGCATGCTGGATAGCGGTCGATGAGTGGAGTAATAGTAGTAGATGCAGGCAGGAGTCGGTCTACTTGTCTTGGACGTGATGCCTATATACATGATCATACCTAGATATTCTCATAACTATGCTCAATTATGTCAATTGATCAACAGTAATTTGTTCACCCACCGTAGAATACTTATGCTCTCGAGAGAAGCCACTAGTGAAACCTATGGCCCCCGGGTCTATCTTTATCATATCAATCTCCTACTACTTAGTTATTTACTTTGCTATTTACTTTTCCTTTATTTTACTTTGCATCTTTATCATAAAAATACCAAAAATATTATCTTATCATATCTATCAGATCTCACTCTCGTAAGTGGCCCTATAGGGATTGACAACCCCTATTTGCGTTGGTTGCGAGGATTTATTTGTTTTGTGCAGGTGCGAGGGACTCGCGCGTAGCCTCCTACTGGATTGATACCTTGGTTCTAAAAACTGAGGGAAATACTTACGCTACTTTGCTACATCATCCCTTCCTCTTCGGGGAAAACCAACGCAGTGCTAAAAGAGGTAGCAAGTTCCACCCTCAGTTTGTCTAGTAGGCCTCTCCCACCATCCTCGAGAAGCAACTCCATCACCCATCCAGCACTCTACCCCTCTCCCTCCCTCCCTCCCTCCGTCCCTCTCTCTCTATCCCATCCTATTTCCCGTCCTTCAGTTATGTATGGATGTCGACCGATCTCCCTCAAGACATAGCTGGGTCTCTCCTTCTCAACACATATATGAGTCGTTCTACCTCTATAGTTAGGCATCTGCCTACCCCTCCCCCACCCCTCCCACACACACCGATACATCGAGCGCTCTAGTCATGTCTCCCTCCCATACACAAACTTGACCTGTGCCCTCTGACATTCCGGTAGCTAGGTCAGTCGCCCTATATCTTTGACTTGCACACACACACAATTTCGATGGCTCTCTTCATCGATCTCGCACCCACCCACTTGATCCTCTCTTCGACTCTATCGATATCTATGACCCCTCCCTCTCTTCTCATGGATCGCCCGACCTTCTATATATGATATGGATAGGCCTCCATTTCAGACACATTGCATGCAAAATTTTGTTTAAGATGTCATCGACACATATTCCCACAAATACATTCATGAAATCAACCTCCCCCCAAAACAAAAAACACTCACGAACGCACAAGCCATTTGTCTAGCTTTGTATCTCTCACACACACCCACGTAGGTGGGGGACGTGCACGAAGAGAGGAGGTAACCACACCCGCGCGGGTACACGGTGGAGGTCATTTCCACCTTAGAGGCAAGGCTCTATACACTAGAGTACTTTTAATGTGTCCCGTCAACTCGCAGAACGAGGAGAAGCTTGCTTGTACGCCGTCTCCCACGCCCACGGGCGCGGTGGCTCGCAGGATGAGGTGAAGCTTGCTTACTACGCCTTACGCCCGCTCCCTCTCCCACGCGTGCTGTGGCTCGCAGGACGAGGAGAAAATTTTACTAGTACTCCCTCCGTTTACTACTCGTCCCTACCTTGGTTAGAGAGATTATCATATTAATTGGAATATATGTCCTTTAGTAGGTTTCAATATGAACTACTAGTACATACTCCAAACACTGATGTATATTGTCAGGACCCCGATTCCAAGTCACATCGATCTAGCCAGTAACACCTCATATCACTTTGCGGCCTCACGCACGGTATCCCACGGGTGTCGCCTTACGATGGCCCGGGACCGTTTGCGCCTTTTGGCTCACGTATATGATAGTGTCGCTAGCATCCATATGACAGAGAACCCGGGCCGACATGGCTAGTCGTGAACCCAAAGCGGCACAGACCTATGGAGACAGGCATACATGAATCACATCGAGCATGTCGGTCATCAGCGAGTGATTCCGGGCTGTAGCACTGGGCTAACAGGACTCCGGGGAACCCGAGCTGTAGCAGGCTAGGCAGGACTCCGGATATCACCGCGTGACATTTCCCCGAAGGGACAGACATAGGAACGAAGTGAAACACATGCCGGCCAGTCAAGTGTTCTGAGCAGTAGTGCTGGGCTAGCAAGACTCCGGTGAACCGGGCTGTAGCGGACTACTATGGCTCGAGGAACACTAGACTACATTTCCCCATAAGAAAGGCTGCCAAGGATAAACAACTAGATTGTCGGATCCCACTCATACCAAGCATTTCAATCATACACATAATATGGCCGATATGAGTACATACAACATGGCATCACAACAAAACTCTGCAAGTCAAGTACTTTATTTAAAGGCTCCAGAGAGCCATACATAACAAGTTCATACAGATAGGGGTCACATGACCCGACACTCAAGTCATACAATCATATAGGCACATGCAGAAGCAACTAGTCTGAGTACAGACTCTAGAAAGAAAGAAGGCTTCTCGAAGCCTGTCTATCTACATAGGGCCCTCCATGGCCAGGATCACCACCTGGGTGGCTAGTCACTCGTTGACGTCAAGGTCTACGTAGAACCCATCGGAGGGGGCGGTGTTGTCGTCTGAAAACAGTAATTAAGCAAACATGAGTACAAAGGTACTCAGCAAGTCTTACATCAGAACCTACTAAATATGCTTATTCTCAAGAGGGTGGTGGGGTTAATGCAGCAAGCCAGCTTTGACTCTTGGCTAAGCTATCCTACGGAACTCCACCAGTAAAATAGTTTTCGCACACGAGTCCACTACTCACCAACACAATACTCCATCGGGGATCCTCCCTCGTCATCCTACGAGAGGTCCATCCTCGGTACTCAGACTTATCTTGAGTCTTTTAGTAGTATCCATTAACTTGTCTATGAACTGTATAGGAAACCAAGTAGTCCTTTACCGCGGACACGGCTATTCGAGTAGTTTTATACCCTGCAGGGTGTACTTATTCATACACGCTTTCACCACTTACCGCCGCTTACACGACATGTACTCGGCAACCTTCAACCGGAAGCCCAGCGAGGGTGTCAGCCACGGCCTACCTAAACACTTAAGTCTCTAGTCCAGGTTTATCGCCTATCCAGGTTCCATCTGCAGGGAGTCCGGCCAAGGTTTCCACATACGGCCCCGAACGATGTGAACAGGGTCCCGAGATGCCTAACGGGCGCCCGGCATACCCGACCACGGTGTATCTACCGCAACATAGCCCACCCCTAGGGTCAGTGCTACGCACGGCCGCCAACACATAACCTACAAACACCAGAAACTATTTGCAACTCCTGGACAGAGTACTAGGGTGATTAAGAAGCCGAGAGGGTCCATTGGTTTCGGGCCCAATGTACAGCAATAACTGCATCTTAAATCACACATACAGATCTCAGTTCTTAGGGACGGCCTCAATGAAACAACCCACCATGTACTCCTACATGGCCTCTCATCGATACCTTTACCAAAACAGGTTCAACACATCCCTCACATTACCGACATAAGCATTTCACTCTAGCCCATCACCCAGATGAACCAGACCTGACACAACTCTAAGCATAGCAGGCATAGCAAGGTAGGAATCACATACATGGCTCAATCAACTCCTACACATGCTAGTGGGTTTCATCTAGTTACTGTGGCAATGACAGGTCATGCAGAGGATAAGGGTTCAACTACCGTAGCACACAGCAGATTGAAACGCGTTGTCTTAATGCAGTAATCAAGAGCAGAAGCGAGAACATGGGTTGTATCGGAATGATCAATGGTTGCTTGCCTGATGGAGTGGTAGTGGGATACTGCCCTTCAGTTGGATACTCATGAATATCCTCGGAGGCAGAACCTACCACGAAGAACACATCGGAACACAATCAACACATGACGATATGCAACAATATGATGCATGCTATGATATGGCAATATGAATGTGTCTTGGCCTAATGCAAGCTATAACAGAAAGGATTGAACTTATTTGAATCAAGGATTCAATTATTAACTCATTAAACATGGCCTTAATAGTGCATTTCTTTATTCTGCTTAAACAGCAAGGTAAACTTGCTTTGTCATGCATGAAACCATTACAGATGGATAGATTGAATTTTTCTGATTATTTTTCATATATAAATCTTTGCATTTGGAGCTACGGTTGATTTTCTATGATTTTTAGAAGTTTTGACTATTTTCTGGAATTTCCTGTATAAGAATAATTCCAGTAATTTAATTACTGCGTCAGCATTACGTCAGGGTGACGTCAGTGGTCAACGGGGACGTCCAGGTCAAACCTGACTGGTGGGTCCTGCATGTTAGTAGTTAATTAAGCTAATTATTTTTAGTTAAAACTAATCTGATTTAGTTAACAGAGGGGGCCCACTTGTCATTGACTCAGGGGAGTCAAACTGGGGTCAAACCCCTGGTCGGCGGGGCTAATCTCGCCGGCATTGAGCCGCCGGCGTTGAGCCGCCGGCGAGGCCGACACAGCGGAGGGCTTCGGATTTGGTCCCCTGGTGACCAAATCGACGGTGGAGATGTGCTACCCGTAGCTGGGGCTCGCGCGCATCTAGTGGGGCATGTGGGAGGAGCTGGGGTGGAGCGAGCTCGCCGGAATCGAGCTCGTGGCGGCGGCCGGAGTTCGGGCGGGGTTGGTTTCGAGGCTACGATGCACGGGAGAAGGAGCTGGTGGTGGCTATGGGTTCCTGGTGCTGTGCTGAGCTCAACGGTGGGCTTGGCTTTGAGCCACTATGGCTCTGGCCACGACGGCGCCATGGCCGGCGGCGGGGAACTCTCGGGTGTGGTGGAGGTGGTGGCTACAGGGGCCAAACGAGCACGGGAGCTAGGGGAAAAAGGAAGAGGAGCTCACAGGGAGGTCGATGAGCAGCTCAGTGGGGCCGGGGGCGACCGGAGCGAGGCAAATCATTGAACGGCGTCCGGCGGGTACCGAGGTTGAAGACGAGGGCGAAGACGGCGTTCGGCGGCGGTTGGAGTCGCGTGGGTCGGCGGGGAGGTGCAGGGCGACGAGGCGGAGCTATTGGGCTCGTCGGAGGGGCGAGGGGGTGGCTCTGGTGGCAACTACGGCGATCGGCAGCGAGGTTCGCGCTCGGCCATCACGGGGGAGAGTGAGAGAGACGAGGGGGAGAGTGCGAGAGGATGAGAGGGGGACGTGGGGGTCGCGTGGCATCCCTGGACGTCTCCAAGGCGTCGGTGGAAGAAGGAGGTGGCCGGCGTGTGGCCGTGGGCGCTGGCCACGCGCTCCGCATCCTTCTGGCGGGAGGAGGACGACGACTGGCAGCCAGTCGGCTGGGCCGAGCCAGGTGGGCTGGGCCAGCACAGGTAAGGCCCAGGTAGCTTCCCTCTCTCTCTTTTTTTTATTTGTTTCTGTTTTTCTATTTAACTACAACTGTTGGGCTTTAATTAAAATGCTAAAACGTTTCCAAAAATCCTGAAAATAATTGTGGGCTCTGTTTAGATTATTTCCAACAGCAAACATTTATTTCCAGAATTATTTGAGCATTTAAATTATGTTATAGCATTTAAATGCCCAAATTCAAATACTTATGGTTTAATTCAATGACCTTCTGTTGACCTAGAAAATTGTGCACCAATTTTGCCAGAGGTTCTAACCCAAGACAAAGAGGGTGAACTTTTTAGAAGGGAATTTCAGGTTCATTGAAAATAATTTTAGTAAACCCTAGTTGTTTCCAGGGGGGTGTTGGGGGTTTCTGCCTTCCCCATTTCAAATTTAAGAGAAATTTAAACATGATGCACACTCTAATGCTTGAACTAGCTAGGGTGTGACAACTCACCCCCACTCAAAAGAATCTCGTCCCGAGATTTAGGATCCTCCGGGAAGAAGGTGGGGTACTCGAGTCGAAGACGATCCTCCCTTTCCCAAGTGGCTTCTTTCTCAGAATGGTGTGACCATTGAACCTTGAGAAACTTGATATTATGACGTCGAGTGGTACGCTCGGTTTGATCAAGGATACGAACGGGATATTCCCGATATGAGAGGTTATCTTATAGATCAAGCGTTTCGTGGTCCACTCCACGGATGGGATCCGCGAAGCAACGCCTGAGTTGAGAAACATGGAAGACATCATGAACTCTGGAAAGATGCGGAGGTAGTTCCAATTGGTAGGCAACTTCTCCTCGTTTAGCAAGAATGCAAAAGGGTCCAATGTAACGAGGAGCCAATTTGCCTTTGATACCGAAATGATGGGTTCCCTTTAACGGAGTAACCCGAAGGTAAGCCTTCTCGTCGACTTCATAAGTCATAAGCTTATGTTTACGATCATATTGACTCTTTTGATGAGATTGGGCTGTTTTCAATTTCTCACGAATAACGCGAACCTGCTCTTCTGCTTCCTGAATCATATCCGGGCCAAATAGTTGTCTTTCTCTGGTTTCTGACCAATTAAGAGGCGTTCGACATTTTCGTCCATAGAGAACTTTGAAAGGAGCCTTGCCCAAGCTGGCTTGATAACTATTGTTATAAGCAAACTCCGCGAATGGGAGGCAATTCTCCCAACCCATTCCGAACGAGATGACAGAGGCTCGGAGCATATCTTCCAGAATTTGATTGACTCGCTCTACTTGACCACTTGATTAAGGATGGAAGGCGGTACTAAAAGAGAGACGAGTTCCCATAGCATTTTGGAAACTTTCCCAAAAATCGAGGGGTGAAGAGACTCCCACGGTCTGAATTAATTTCCAATAGAACACCATGAAGAGACACTATTCGGGAGATGTATAAATCGGCTAGCTGGCTAGCGGTGATACTCTCATGAATAGGTAGAAAGTGGGCTACTTTGGAAAGTCGGTCGATCACGACGAAGATGGCATTATTCCCTCTCTTGGTCCTGGGAAACCCAGTGATGAAGTCCATACTGATTTTATCCCATTTCCACTCGGGAATAGCCAAAGGTTGAAGGGTGCCAGCAGGCCGTTGATGCTCTGCTTTTACACGACGACAAACATCGCAATTAGCAATGTATTGAGCGATTTCTCTCTTCATCCTAGTCCACAAAAACCTCTAGCATAGGTCTTGATACATTTTGGTACTACCGGGATGAATGGTGAGAGGGGATTCATGAGCTTCCTTAAGGATCAGCCGCCTCAGGTTTCGTGCCTTTGGAACCACTAGCCGATTTCCAAAGTATACGACACCTTGAGCATCAATGGAGAAACAATTCACGACTCCTTTCTTAATGTTTCTATTAATACGGGAGATTCCCGGATCTACCTTCTGTGCCTTGATGATCTGATCCGTAAGGGTAGGTTTCACCACCAGGGTGGATAGGAATCCTCGAGGAACAATGTGAAGATTAAGCTTACAAAATTCCTCATGGAGAAGTGGTTGACTTTGTTGTAACATCAGGTTATTACAATAGGACTTACGGCTTAGCGCATCGGCCATGACATTGGCTTTTCCCGGGGTGTAAGTTATTCCTAAGTCGTAATCCGAGATCAACTCAACACAACGTCTTTGCCTGAGATTCAAATCTGGTTGGGTGAAGATATATTTCAAACTTTGGTGATCAGTGAAGATCTCGCAATGATTACCGAGAAGGTAATGTCGCCAAGTTTTAAGTGCATGGACTACAGCTGCAAGCTCTAGATCATGTGTGGGATAATTTTCCTCATGTGGGTGTAATTGCCGTGAAGCATAGGAAATTACCTGACGATCTTGCATGAGTATGCAATCTAGTCCTTGTCGCGAGGCGTCGCAATAGATAATAAAGTCCTTGGAGAAATCTGGTGGTACCAGTATGGGAGCAGATGTCAGGCGTCTTTTCAGTTCCTGAAAACTGAACTCTCACTGTGGAGTCCACTCGAACTTTTTATCTTTCTTGAGGAGTTCAGTCAGAGGTTTAGCAACCTTGGAGAAATTCTCGACGAAGCGGCGGCAATAGCTCGCTAAGCCAAGGAAGCTCCGAACTTGCTTAACCGTCTCAGGTGGAGTCCTATCAAGGACGGCTTGAACTCGCTCGGGATTGACAGCAATACCCTTACCAAAGATTACATGGCCTAGATAGGTCACTTCTGGCAACCAAAATTCACACTTGGAGAATTTGGCGTAAAGGCGATGCTCTCGAAGTTTCATCAATACCAGCCTTAGATGTTCGGCATGTTCCTCTTCATTCTTGGAGTAGATGAGTATGTCATCGAGGTATACTACGACAAATTTGTCCAAGTACTCCATGAAAACCGAGTTCATTAACCGGGAGAAGGTGGCTAGGGCATTGGTTAAACCGAAGGACATCACGGTGTACTCGTATTGGCCATAACGAGTAACAAAGGCCGTTTTGGGAATGTCCCCGTTTCTGATTTTGATTTGATGGTAGCCCAACCTCAAATCCATCTTGGAAAAGACTGAGGATCCAGCGAGCTGATCATACAGATCGTTGATCCTGGGAAGCGGATATTTGTTCTTGATGGTGACCAAGTTGACAGGTCGGTAATCCACAACCATTCGATCCGTTCCATCCTTCTTCTTAACGAAGAGGACGGGGCAAGCCCAAGGAGAGGAACTAGGACGGATGGAACCCTTTTTCAAGGGCTCATCGAGTTGGTTCTTAAGCTCGGCTAGTTCTAAGGGTGCCATCTTGTAGGGTCTTCTAGAAATTGGAACGGTTCCTGGAACAAGGTCTATCACAAACTCGACATCCCTGTCAGGTGGAACACCTGGCAGTTCTTCTGGAAAGACACCCGGAAAGTCTCGGACTACCGGAACATCCTCAAGGTCTGGAAGGGGGTTGGCATTTAAGGAGTAAAGTTGGCGCTTGGCCACTCGAGTTAAGACATTGACTGTCTTGCCCGATGGGTGAGTAAGTTGAACGGTTCTAGTGGCACAATCGATCTTAGCATAATGAGCTGACATCTATTCCATACCCAAGATGATGTTTATGTCCGAGGACTTGAGAGCTATTAAGGATGCAAGGAAGACAAGTCTATCGACAAGGATTTCGTTCCCATGGCTTACTCTAGAAGTTTGCCATCTAGAGCCAGGAGTTTGAATTTCCATGGTAGAGGGCATGTCACAGAATGTCGTGTTGTGCAATCGAGCATAGTTCTCGGATATGAATGAATGAGATGCTCCTGTATCGAAAAGAACAGATGCCGGATGGTAGTTAACAAGGAGCGTACCAAGAGCAACGTTGGGATCCTCATGAGCCTCCTCGGCTGAAACATAGTTGACATGGCCACAGGCAGTGGTGACCGGCTTGGCGTAGAATGTCTTTCCCACGGGCTTACCATGGCAAACGGACTTTCCAGTCTGAATGGGGTTGTTGTTCTAGGGACACTCTCGACTATAGTGACCCGGCTCTCCACACTTAGAGCATGTCACCATATTGGGGCATGGAGCAGCATTAGCAGCGGGGCCACCATAGGGCTTGGGCGGTGCAAATTGCTGGTTGGGACGAGGCGCCTCAAAGGATGGCCTCGGAATGAACCTAGGTGGCAGTGCTGTGCTTGGAATCCACACCCGGCGCTTCTGAGTTCCAGAGCCGGATGAAGAGCCAAAGTCACGGGAGTGCTTGCGTGAAGCGTCATAATCAGTCTGGCCCGTCTCAGCACTGATGGCTTTATTGACCAACTTCTGAAAGGAGGTGCACTCGTGCAGACGAAGATCGCGGCGAAGCTCAGGGCTAAGTCCCTTGCGGAACCTTGCTTGCTTCTTAGCGTCAGTAGATACCTCTTCGGGAGCATAGCGTGCCAGATTTCCAAATTCACGACTATATGCATCCACAGTCAGTCTTCCCTGGGTGAAATTGCAGAACTCCTCCCTCTTGTGATCCATGAGACCTTCCGGAATGTGATGCTCACGGAAAGCCTCACTGAATTCAGCCCAAGTAGTGATTTGGCCGACCGGGCGCATAGCTTCGAAGTTTTCCCACCAAAGGCTAGCAGGGCCTTCGAGGTGATAGGCAGCATAGGTAACCTTGTCGGCTTCGGCTACGTTGGCAGAACGTAGCTTGTGGGTAATGCTGCGAAGCCAGTCATCCGCGTCGAGGGGTTCGACGGAATGGTTAAACTTTGGTGGGTACAGCTTGATAAAGTCATTGATCGACACCAAGTCATTTCGCGGGTGGCGTGCAGTGTTCTTCTAAATCCGCTCTAGCAGGCGGTTAGTCTCACGCTTGTTTCTTTCTGCCTCCAGCATTACTTCGGCCAGAGAAGGCGGGTGAGGCAGATTTTCACCCCTAGTTGCACTGGCTTCCCCCTGCTCCGAGGCAGCAAGGTTGCTGCGGATGTTGACCATCCTAGGAGAAAACAGGACAATGGTTTAGATAAGGATGGCTCAAACTTAGCAGGGAAGTGCAGTATGTAATGGATAACACGGAATGCAGAGATGTTCATCCGTAATGGTAATATAAAACTGCCATATATATATACCAACGGTCATACACATCATACATAGTTTAGTACAAGCCCAGGCTACAGTACAACTATGATGAAAGACGTTACATCTCATCGGAGGCATTCCAAGCTCCTATACATTATTTGTCTACACCTCCGAAATTGACTACACACTAAGTCGTATTCCACAAGTCACGCAGGACAGTGGAGATACAACTACTACAATACTAGTGGTACTACTACTAACTCAGACAGCTCCGTAGTAGTCCTCATAGAAGTCACCTCCGTAGCCTGGAAGTTCAACGTGACCATCCGGGAACAGACGGTCCTGAGGAGCCTGTGGACCATAGGGGCTAGGATGAGGTCTTGGACTAACAAACGGTGGCCTGCGGGGACCACGGGGTGGGGTGATGCCTCCCACATCACACCAATCCACCATGTCTGGCAGAGCTGATCTCACAGGATACCGATCCCTTGTATTGATACATCCAGCTTGCACCACAGGTGCAAACCGAGTCAATGTGGCCCAATGATCAGCACGGGTATTGAAAAGCTCCAGCCTCAAGGCCCGATTCTCTCGGTCCTTATCTTCGAGCATCTCAGCAGGGTACGAGTTAATGAGTCCTCCTGAGTGGAGTCAGCATAGATAGCCTGAAGATACCCTTGCGCTCCCGGAAGTGAAGCTGGCATGTAACAGAAGTCGGTGTTCCGAAGCAGGCCAGTCCGAACTTGCATAATGGTCATCATGGAATAGGCAGCATCCTGCACAGCCATCTCAACAGTAACCCCCAGTCCATAGGAACAGTGAAGGGGCTCGGTAGATCCAGGATAATAAGGAAATATCCTGACGATGCAGAAATATTGGCTTTGATTAAAGTCTCAGAATTGCTCTTCGACGGTGTATTCGGGATACCAACGGTAACCCGTCTCGATCATTACCCGGACTAACATAGCAGTATGACCGGGCATGTCGAGGCACCGGGTCAGGCGAACCACTTGGTATTGAACACGATTGGCCATCTGAAAGCACAACCACAAGGCAAAGACATCAGAATTTCTTGGGAAAATTGGACAGCATAACAGCTGTAAATGCTCAGAAAAAGATTTGAGACATCCACAACAATTCACAATACCACTCAACAACATCATATCAAGGTTCTGATCCAATTAGCAACATACTAAGAATAGTAGAAATTGAACTGGGACTTGTAACAACAATCCTATAAGCTACCACGGATTAGTAACATGTGAACCTGATAGAAGAAGAGAGCCTAGTCCTTAACCCACTTTGAATGAGAAGAGAATGACTCAGATCAGAGGCATAGAGTAAAGGAGTAAAAGAGCCTTACGTTCCCTCCCACAATCAATTCCCCTAAATATAACTAAAGCATTTCTAGACTCGACATCGACCAGTTTGGCTCAACGAACCTACAAGCAGTCCGGCTGTGATGCCAACGCTGTCAGGACCCCGATTCCAAGTCACATCGATCTAGCCGGTAAAACCTCATATCACTTTGCGGCCTCACGCACGGTATCCCACGGGTGTCGCCTTACCATGGTCCGGGACCGTTTGTGCCTTTTGGCTCACGTATATGATAGTGTCGCTAGCATCCATATGACAGAGAACCCGGGCTGACATGGCTAGTCGTGAACCCAAAGCGGCACAGACCTACGGAGACAGGCATACATGAATCACATCGAGCATGTCGGTCATCAGCGAGTGATTCCGGGCTGTAGCACTGGGCTAACAGGACTCCGGGGAACCCGGGCTGTAGCAGGCTAGGCAGGACTCCGGATATCACCGCGTGACATTTCCCCGAAGGGACAGACATAGGAACGAAGTGAAACACATGCCGGCCAGTCAAGTATCCTGAGCAGTAGTGCTGGGCTAGCAGGACTCCAATGAACCGGGCTGTAGCGGACTACTATGGCTCGAGGAACACTAGACTAGATTTCCCCATAAGAAAGGCTGCCAAGGATAAACAACTAGATTGTCGGATCCCACTCATACCAAGCATTTCAATCATACACACAATATGCCCGATATGAGTACATACAACATGGCATCACAACAAAACTCTACAACTCAAGTACTTTATTTAAAGGCTCCAGAGAGCCATACATAACAAGTTCATACAGATAGGGGTCACATGACCCGACACTCAAGTCATGCAATCATACAGGCACATGCGGAAGCAACTAGTCTGAGTACAGACTCTAGAAAGAAAGAAGGCTTCTCGAAGCCTGTCTATCTACATATGGCCCTCCATGGCCAGGACCACCACCTGGGTGGCTAGTCACTCGTCGACGTCAAGGTCTACGTAGAACCCATCGGAGGGGGCGGTGTTGTCGTCTGAAAACAGTAATTAAGCAAACATGAGTACAAAGGTACTCAGCAAGTCTTACATCAGAACCTACTAAACATGTTTATTCTCAAGAGGGTGGTGGGGTTAATGCAGCAAGCCAGCTTTGACTCTTGGCTAAGCTATCCTACAGAACTCCACCAGTAAAATAGTTTTCGCACACGAGTCCACTACTCACCAACACAATACTCCACCGGGGATCCTCCCTCGTCATCCTACGAGAGGGCCATCCTCGGTACTCACACTTATCTTGAGTCTTTTAGTAGTATCCATTAACTTGTCTATGAACTGTATAGGCAACCAAGCAGTCCTTTACCGCGGACATGGCTATTCGAATAGTTTTATACCCTGCAGGGTGTACTTCTTCATACACACTTTCACCACTTACCGCCGCTTACACGACATGTACTCGGCAACCTTCAAGCGGAAGCCCAGCAAGGGTGTCGGCCACGGCCTACCTAAACACTTAAGTCTCTAGTCCAGGTTTATCACCTATCCAGGTTCCATCCGCAGGGAGTCCGGCCGAGGTTTCCACATACGGCCCCGAACGATGTGAACAGGGTCCTGAGAGGCCTAACGGGCGCCGGGCAAACCCAGCCACGGTGTATCTACCGCAACATAGCCCACCCCTAGGGTCAGCGCTACGCACGGCCGCCAACACATAACCTACAAACACCAGAAACTATTTGCAACTCCTGGACAGAGTACTAGGGTGATTAAGAATCCGAGAGGGTCCATTGGTTTCGGGCCCAATGTACGGTAATAACTGCATCTTAAGTCACACATACAGATCTCAGTTCTTAGGGACGGCCTCAATGAAACAACCCACCATGTACTCCTGCATGGCCTCTCATCGATACCTTTACCAAAACATGTTCAACACATCCCTCACATTACCGACATAAGCATTTCACTCTAGCCCATCACCCAGATGAACCAGACCTGAGACAACTCTAAGCATAGTAGGCATAGCAAGGTAGGAATCACATACATGGCTCAATCAACTCCTACACATGCTAGTGGGTTTCATCTAGTTACTGTGGCAATGACAGGTCATGCAGAGGATAAGGGTTCAACTACCGTAGCACACAGCAGATTGAAACGCGTTGTCTTAATGCAGTAATCAAGAGCAGAAGCGAGAACATGGGTTGTATCGGAATGATCAATGGTTGCTTGCCTGATGGAGTGGTAGTGGGATACTGCCCTTCAGTTGGATACTCGTGAATATCCTCGGAGGCAGAACCTACCACGAAGAACACATCGGAACACAATCAACACATGACGATATGCAACAATATGATGCATGCTATCATATGGCAATATGAATGTGTCTTGGCCTAATGCAAGCTATAACAGAAAGAACTTATTTGAATCAAGGATTCAATTATTAACGCATTAAACATGGCCTTAATAGTGCATTTCCTTATTCTGCTTAAACAGCAAGGTAAACTTGTTTTGTCATGCATGAAACCATCACAGATGGATAGATTGAATTTTTCTGATCATTTTTCATATATAAATCTTTGCATTTGGAGCTATGGTTGATTTTCTATGATTTTTAGAAGTTTTGACTATTTTCTGGAATTTCCTGTATAAGAATAATTCCAGTAATTTAATTACTGCGTCAGCATTACGTCAGGGTGACGTCAGTGGTCAACGGGGATGTCCAGGTCAAACCTGACTGGTGGGTCCCGCATGTCAGTAGTTAATTAAGCTAATTATTTTTAGTTAAAACTAATCTGATTTAGTTAACAGAGGGGGGACCACTTGTCATTGACTCAGGGGAGTCAAACTGGGGTCAAACCCCTGGTCGGCGGGGCTAATCCCGCCGGCGAGGCCGAGACGGCGGAGGGCTTCGGATTTGGTCCCCTGGTGACCAAATCGACGGTGGAGACATGCTACGCGTAGCTGGGGCTCACGCGCATCTAGTGGGGCAAGTGGGAGGAGCTGGGGTGGAGCGAGCTCGCCGGAATCGAGCTCGTGGCGGCAGCCGGAGTTCGGGCGGGGTTGGTTTCGAGGCTACGGTGCACGGGAGAAGGAGCTGGTGGTGGCTACGGGTTCCTGGTGCTGCGCTGAGCTCAACGGTGGGCTTCGCTTCGAGCCACTGTGGCTCTGGCCACGACGGCGCTATGGCCGGCGGCGGGGAACTCTCGGCTGTGGTGGAGGTGGCGGCTACAGGGGCCAAACGAGCACGGGAGCTAGGGGAAAAGGAAGAGGAGCTCACAGGGAGGTCGATGAGCAGCTCAGTGGGCTCGGGGGCGACCGGAGCGAGGCGAATCGTTGAACGGCGTCTGGCGGGTACCGAGGTTGAAGACGAGGGCGAAGACGGGGTTCGGCGGCGGTTGGAGTCGCGTGGGTCGGCGGGGAGGTGCAGGGCGACGAGGCGGAGTTATTGGGCTCGTCGGAGGGGCGAGGGGGTGGCTCTCGTGGAAACTACGGCGATCGGCGGCGAGGTTCGCGCTCGGCCATCATGGGGGAGAGTGAGAGAGACGAGGGGGAGAGTGCGAGAGGATGAGAGGGGGACGTGGGGGTCACGTGGCATCCCTGGACGTCTCCAAGGCGTCAGCGGAAGCAGGAGGTGGCCGGCGTGTGGTCGCGGGCGCCGGCCACGCGCTCCGCGTCCTTCTGGCAGGAGGAGGACGACGACTGGCAGCCAGTCGGCTGGGCCGAGCCAGGTGGGCTGGGCCAGCACAGGTAAGGCCCAGGTAGCTTCCCTCTCTCACTTTTTTTATTTGTTTCTGTTTTTCTATTTAACTACAACTGTTGGGCTTTAATTAAAATGCTAAAACGTTTCCAAAAATCCTGAATATAATTGTGGGCTCTGTTTAGATTATTTCCAACAGCAAACATTTATTTCCAGAATTATTTGAGCATTTAAATTATTTTATAGCATTTAAATGCCCAAATTCAAATACTTATGGTTTAATTCAATGACCTTCTGTTGACCTAGAAAATTGTGCACCAATTTTGCCAGAGGTTCTAACCCAAGACAAAGAGGGTGAACTTTTTAGAAGGGCATTTCAGGTTCATTGAAAATAATTTTAGTAAACCCTAGTTGTTTCCAGGGGGGGTGTTGGGGGTTTCTGCCTTCCCCATTTCACATTTAAGAGAAATTTAAACATGATGCACACTCTAATGCTTGAACTAGCTAGGGTGTGACATATATAGACGTATTTTAGTGTGTAGATTCACTCATTTTGCTCCATATGTAGTCCATATTGAAACGGACGTAATAGTATGCACTCTCCCTCGCCCCTCGACCCTCGCCACGTGGTGGACGTGCAGTAATTCATTTGGTCTCATATAGCCAGAACGATATATACTACAGTACCATTATTGTTGGGGAGCGTTGCAGAAAACAAAAAATTTCCTACTCGTTTCACCAAGATCCATCTAGGAGTTCATCTAGCAACGAGTGATTAGATGCATCTACATATCTTTGTAGATCGCGAGCGGAAGCGTTCGAAGAACGGGGTTGATGTAGTCGAACACGACGTGATTCAAATCACCGGAGATCCTAGCACCGAACGGACAGTACCTCCGTGTTCAACACACGTACGGAGCGGATGACGTCTCCTCCTTTCTTGATCCAGCAAGGGGGGAGGAGAGGTTGATGAAGATCCAGCAGCACGACGGCGAGGTGGTGGATGCAGGGCGTCACAGTAGCAGGGCTTCACCGTGTACTACGAGGGAGAGATGTAACAGGGGAGAGGGAAGCACCAAAGGCTGAGGTATGAAGTCCTCCCTCTCCTCAACTATATATAGGAGGGCCAAGTGGGGGGGTGCGCCAGCCTAGGAGATCCAATCTCCTAGGTGCGGCAGCCAAGGGGAGGTTTCCCTCCCCCCCAAGGCACCTAGAGGTGCCTTCCACCATTGGGACTCTTCCCTTAAGTGGAACCCTAGCCACATGGGCTTTTGGGGCTGGTGCCCTTGGCCCATCTAGGCCAAGGCGCACCCCCTACAGCCCATGTGCCCCCCCGGGATAGGTGGCCCCACCCGGTGGGCCCCCGGGACCCCTTCGGTGGTCCCGGTACAATACCGATAACCCCGAAACTTGTCCCGATGGCCGAAAGAGCACTTCCTATATATAATTCTTTACCTCCAGACCATTCCAGAACTCCTCGTGACGTCCGGGATCTCATCCGGGACTCCGAACAACATTCGGGTTACTGCATATACATATCTTCACAACCCTAGGGTCACCGAACCTTAAGTGTGTAGACCCTATGGGTTCGGGAGACATGCAGACATGACCGGGATGACTCTCCGGTCAATAACCAACAGCGGGATCTGGATACCCATGTTGGCTCCCACATGCTCCACGATGATCTCATCGGATGAACCACGATGTCGAGGATTAAACAACCCCGTATACAATTCCCTTTGTCAATCGGTATGTTACTTGCCCGAGACTCAATCGTCGGTATCCCAATACCTTGTTTAGTCTCGTTACCGGAAAGTCACTTTACTCGTACCGTAATGCATGATCCCGTGACCAGACACTTGGTCACTTTGAGCTCATTATGATGATGCATTACCGAGTGGGCCCAGTGATACCTCTCCGTTATATGGAGTGACAAATCCCAGTCTCGATCCGTGTCAACCCAACACACACTTTCGGAAATACCTGTAGTGCACCTTTATAGTCACCCAGTTACGTTGTGACGTTTGATACACCCAAAGCACTCTTACGGTATCCAGGAGTTACACGATCTCATGGTCAAAGGAAAAGATACTTGACATTGGAAAAGCTCTAGCAAACGAACTACACGATCTTGTGCTATGCTTAGGATTAGGTCTTGTCCATCACATCATTCTCCTAATGATGTGATCCCGTTATCAATGACATCCAATGTCCATAGCCAGGAAACCATGACTATCTGTTGATCAACGAGCTAGTCAACTAGAGGCTTACTAGGGACATATTATGGTCTATGTATTCACACGTGTATTATGGTTTCCGGATAATACAGTTATAGCATGAATAAAGACAATTATCATGAACAAAGAAATATATTAATAATACTTTTATTATTGCCTCTACGGCATATTACCAACAGTCTCCCACTTGCACTAGAGTCAATAATCTAGTTACATTGTGATGAATCGAACACCCATGGAATTCTGGTGTTGATCATGTTTTGCCCTAGGGAGAGGTTTAGTCAACGGATCTGCTATATTCAGGTCCGTATGCACTTTACAAATCTCTATGTCTCCATCTTGAACATTTTCACGAATGGAGTTGAAGCGACGCTTGATGTGCCTTGTCTTCTTGTGAAACCTGGGCTCCTTGGCAATTGCAATAGCCCCAGTGTTGTCACAAAAGAGTTTGATTGGCCCCGACGCATTGGGTATGACTCCTAGGTCGGTGATGAACTCCTTCACCCATATTGCTTCATGTGCTGCCTCCGAGGCTGCCATGTACTCCGCTTCACATGTAGATCCCGCCACGACGCTCTGCATGCAGCTGCACCAGCTCACTGCTCCACCATTCAACATATACACGTATCCGGTTTGTGACTTAGAGTCATCCAGATCTGTGTCGAAGCTAGCGTCGACGTAACCCTTTACGACGAGCTCTTCGTCACCTCCATAAACGAGAAACATTTCCTTAGTCCTTTTCAGGTACTTCAGGATATTCTTGACCGCTATCCAGTGTTCCTTGCCGGGATTACTTTGGTACCTTCCTACCAAACTTACGGCAAGGTTTACATTAGGTCTGGTACACAGCATGGCATACATAATAGAACCTATGGCTGAGGCATAGGGGATGACACTAACTCTTCTATATCTTCTGCCGTGGTCGGGCATTGAGCCGAGCTCAATTTCATACCCTGCAAAACAGGCAAGAACCCTTTCTTGGACTGATCCATCTTGAACTTCTTCAAAATCTTATCAAGGTATGTGCTTTGTGAAAGACCTATGATGCGTCTTGATCTATCCCTATAGATCTTGATGCCTAATATATAAGCAGCTTCTCCAAGGTCCTTCATTGAAAAACTCTTATTCAAGTAGGCCTTGATGCTGTCCAAGAGTTCTATATCATTTCCCATCAAAAGTATGTCATCTACATATAGTATGAGGAATGCTACAGAGCTCCCACTCACTTTCTTGTAAACGCAGGCTTCTCCATAAGTCTGCGTAAACCCAAACGCTTTGATCATCTCATCAAAGCGAATGTTCCAACTCCGAGATGCTTGCACCAGCCCATAAATCGAGCGTTGGAGCTTGCACACCTTGTCAGCATTCTTAGGATCGACAAAACCTTCCGGCTGCATCATATACAATTCTACCTTAAGGAAACCATTAAGGAATGCCGTTTTGACGTCCATTTGCCATATTTCATAATCGTAGAATGCGCCAATTGCTAACATGATTCGGACGGACTTTAGCTTCGCTACCGGTGAGAAAGTCTCATCGTAGTCAACCCCTTGAACTTGTCGATAACCCTTAGCGACAAGCCGAGCTTTATAGATGGTCACATTACCATCCGCTCTGTCTTCTTCTTAAAGATCCATTTATTTTCTATGGCTCGCCGTTCAACGGGCAAGTCAGTCAAAGTCCATACTTCGTTTTCATACATGGATCCTATCTCGGATTTCATGGCTTCTAGCCATTTGTCGGAATCCGGTCCCGCCATCGCTTCTTCATAGTTCGAAGGTTCACCGTTGTCTAACAACATGATTTCCAAGACAGGGTTGCCGTACCACTCTGGTGCGGAACGTGTTCTTGTGGACCTTCGAATTTCAGTAGGAGCTTGATCAGAAGTATCTTGATCATCATGAATAACTTCCTCTCTAGTCGGTGCAGGCACCTCAGGAACATTTTCTTGAGTTGCGCCATTTACCGGTTCAAGAGGCAATACTTCATCAAGTTCTACTTTCCTCCCACTTACTTCTTTCGAGAGAAACTCTTTCTCTAGAAAGAATCCATTCCTGGCAATAAAGATCTTGCGTTCGGATCTGAGGTAGAAGGTATACCCAGCAGTTTCTTTAGGGTATCCTATGAAGACGCATTTTTCCGACTTGGGTTCAAGCTTTTCAGGTTGTAGTTTCTTGACATAAGCATCGCATCCCCAAACTTTTAGAAACGACAGCTTAGGTTTCTTCCCAAACCATAATTCATACGGTGTCGTCTCAACGGATTTCGACGGAGCCCTATTTAAAGTGAATGTGGCAGTCTCTAAAGCATATTCCCAAAAGGATAGCGGTAAATCGGTAAGAGACATCATAGATCGTACCATATCTAATAGAGTGCGATTACGACGTTCGGACACACCATTACGCTGAGGTGTTCCAGGCGGCGTGAGTTGTGAAACTATTCCATATTTTCTTAAGTGTGTGCCAAATTCGTGACTCAAGTATTCTCCTCCATGATCTGATCGTAGAAACTTGATTTTCCTGTCACGTTGATTCTCAACCTCACTCTGAAATTCCTTGAACTTTTCAAAGGTTTCGGACTTGTGTTTCATTAAGTAGACATACCCATATCTACTCAAGTCATCAGTGAGGGTGAGAACATAACGATAGCCACCGCGAGCCTCAACACTCATTGGACCGCACACATCAGTATGTTTGATTTCCAATAAGTTGGTTGCTCGCTCCATTATTCCTGAGAACGGAGTCTTGGTCATTTTTCCCATGAGGCATGGTTCACACGTGTCAAATGATTCATAATCAAGAGACTCTAAAAGTCCATCTGCATGGAGCTTCTTCATGCGTTTGACACCTATGTGACCAAGGCGGCAGTGCCACAAGTATGTGGGACTATCATTATCAACCTTACATCTTTTGGTACTCACACTATGAATATGTGTAGTAATACGCTCGAGATTCATTAAGAATAAACCATTGACTATCGGAGCATGACCATAAAACATATCTCTCATATAAATAGAACAACCATTATTCTCGGATTTAAATGAGTAGCCATCTCGTATTAAACGAGATCCTGATACAATGTTCATGCTCAAACTTGGCACTAAATAACAATTATTGAGGTTTATAACTAATCCCGTAGGTAAATGTAGAGGTAGCGTGCCGACGGCGATCACATCGACCTTGGAACCATTCCCGACGCGCATCGTCACCTCGTCCTTCGCCAGTCTCCGTTTATTCCGCAGCTCCTGCTGTGAGTTACAAATGTGAGCAACGGCACCGGTATCAAATACCCAGGAGTTACTACGAGTACTGGTAAGGTACACATCAATTACATGTATATCAAATATACCTTTGGTGTTGCCAGCCTTCTTGTCCGCTAAGTATTTGGGGCAGTTCCACTTCCAGTGACCCTTCCCTTTGCAATAAAAGCACTCTGTCTCAGGCTTGGGTCCATTCTTTGACTTCTTCCCGACAGCTTGCTTGCCGGGCGCAGCAACTTCCTTGTCGTCCTTCTTGAAGTTCTTTTTACCTTTGCCCTTCTTGAACTTAGTGGTTTTATTCATCATCAACACTTGATGTTCCTTCTTGACTTCTACCTCTGCTGATTTCCGCATAGCAAATACTTCAGGAATGGTCTTTACCATCCCCTGCATATTGAAGTTCATCACAAAGCTCTTGTAGCTTGGTGGGAGCGACTGGAGGATTCTGTCAATGACCGCGTCATCCGGGAGATTAACTCCCAGCCGAGTCAAGCGGTTATGTAACCCAGACATAGTGAGTATGTGCTCACTGATAGAACCATTTTCCTCCATCTTCCAGCTGAAGAATTTATCGGAGACTTCATATCTCTCGATCCGGGCATGAGCTTGAAAAACCATTTTTAGCTCTTCGAACATCTCATATGCTCCATGTCTCTCAAAACGCTTTTGGAGCCCCGACTCTAAGCTGTAAAGCATGCCGCACTGAACGAGGGAGTAGTCATCAGTACGTGTCTGCCAAGCATTCATAGCGTCTTGGTTCTGTGGGACGGGTGGATCACCTAGCGGTGCTTGTAGGACATAATCTTTCTTGGCAGCTATGAGGATGATCCTCAGGTTCCGGACCCAGTCCGTATAGTTGCTGCCATCGTCTTTCAGCTTGGTTTTCTCTAGGAACGCGTTGAAATTGAATACAACGTTGGCCATTTGATCTACAAGACATATTGTAAAGATTTTAGACTAAGTTCATCTAATCAAATTATTAATGAACTCCCACTCAGATTAGACATCCCTCTGGTCATCTAAGTGTTACACGATCCGAGTCGACTAGGCCGTGTCCGATTAACACGTGAGACGGACTAGTCATCGCCGGTGAACATCTTCATGTTGATCGTATCTTCCATACGACTCGTGTTCGACCTTTCGGTCTCTGTGTTCCGAGGCCATGTCTGTACATGCTAGGCTCGTCAAGTTAACCCTAAGTGTTTTTGCATGTGTAAAACTGTCTTACACCCGTTGTATGTGAACGTAAGGATCTATCACACCCGATTAACACGTGGTGCTTCGAAACAACGAACTGTAGCAACGGTGCACAGTTAGGGGAGAACACTTCTTGAAATTGTTGTAAGGGATCATCTTATTTACTACCGTTGTTCTAAGTAAACAAGATGCAAAACATGATAAACATTACATGCAATCAAATAATAATAGTGACATGATATGGCCAATATCACATAGCTCCTTTGATCTCCATCTTGGGGCTCCATGATCATCCTGTCACCGTCATACTCATCGACATGTAAGTTGTGATTCCTTGTACAATAGCATGAACATCTCATACATCACATATAGATCATTCATCATTCATCACAACTTTGTCCATATCATATCACAAAGCACTTGGTGCAAAAACAAGTTAGACGTCCTCTAATTGTTGTTGCAGGTTTTACGTGGCTGAAGTAGGGTTCTAACAAGAACGTTTTCTTACCTACGTGAAAGCCACAACGTGATTTGTCAACTTCTATTTACCCTTCATAAGGACCCTGTTCATCGAATCTGCTCCAACTAAAGTAGGAGAGACAGACACCCGCCAGCCACCTTATGCAACTTGTGCATGTAAGTCGGTGGAACCGGTCTCACGTAAGCATACGTGTAAGGTTGGTCCGGGCCGCTTCATACCACAATACCGTTGAAGCAAGATAAGACTAGTAGCGGCAAGAAAGTTGACAACATCTACGCCCACAACAAATTGTGTTCTACTCGCGCAAGAGAACTACGCATAAACCTGGCTCATGATGCCACTTGTTGGGGAACGTTGCAGAAAACAAAAATTTTCCTACGTTTCACCAAGATCCATCTAGGAGTTCATCTAGCAACGAGTGATTAGATGCATCTACATACCTTTGTAGATCGCGAGCGGAAGCGTTCGAAGAACGGGGTTGATGTAGTCGAACACGACGTGATTCAAATCACCGGAGATCCTAGCACCGAACGGACGGTACCTCCGCGTTCAACACACGTACGGAGCGGATGACGTCTCCTCCTTTCTTGATCCAGCAAGGGGGGAGGAGAGGTTGATGAAGATCCAGCAGCACGACGGCGTGGTGGTGGATGCAGGGCGTCACAGTAGCAGGGCTTCGCCGTGTACTACGAGGGAGAGATGTAACAGGGGAGAGGGAAGCACCAAAGGCTGAGGTATGAAGTCCTCCCTCTCCTCAACTATATATATAGGAGGGCCAAGGGGGGGGGTGCGCCAGCCTAGGAGATCCAATCTCCTTGGTGCGGCAGCCAAGGGGAGGTTTCCCTCCCCCCCAAGGCACCTAGAGGTGCCTTCCACCATTGGGACTCTTCCCTTAAGTGGAACCCTAGGCGCATGGGCTTTTGGGGCTGGTGCCCTTGGCCCATATAGGCCAAGGCGCACCCCCTACAGCCCATGTGGCCCCTGGGACAGGTGGCCCCACCCGGTGGGCCCCCGGGACCCCTCCGGTGGTCCCGGTACAATACCGATAACCCCGAAACTTGTCCCGATGGCCGAAACAGCACTTCCTATATATAATTCTTTACCTCCGGACCATTCTGGAACTCCTCGTGACGTCTGGGATCTCATCCGGGACTCTGAACAACATTCGGGTTACTGCATATACATATCTTCACAACCCTAGCGTCACCGAACCTTAAGTGTGTAGACCCTACGGGTTCGGGAGACATGCAGACATGACCGGGACGACTCTCCGGTCAATAACCAACAGCGGGATCTGGATACCCATGTTGGCTCCCACATGCTCCACGATGATCTCATCGGATGAACCATGATGTCGAGGATTAAACAACCCCGTATACAATTCCCTTTGTCAATCGGTATGTTACTTGCCCGAGACTCGATCGTCGGTATCCCAATACCTTGTTCAGTCTCGTTACCGGAAAGTCACTTTACTCGTACCGTAATGCATGATCCCGTGACCAGACACTTGGTCACTTTGAGCTCATTATGATGATGCATTACCGAGTGGGCCCAGTGATACCTCTCCGTTATATGGAGTGACAAATCCCAGTCTCGATCCGTGTCAACCCAACAGACACTTTCGGAAATACCTGTAGTGCACCTTTATAGTCACGCAGTTACGTTGTGACGTTTGATACACCCAAAGCACTCTTACGGTATCCAGGAGTTACACGATCTCATGGTCAAAGGAAAAGATACTTGACATTGGAAAAGCTCTAGCAAACGAACTACACGATCTTGTGCTATGCTTAGGATTAGGTCTTGTCCATCACATCATTCTCCTAATGATGTGATCCCGTTATCAATGACATCCAATGTCCATAGCCAGGAAACCATGACTATCTGTTGATCAATGAGCTAGTCAACTAGAGGCTTACTAGGGACATATTATGGTCTATGTATTCACACGTGTATTACGGTTTCTGGATAATACAGTTATAGCATGAATAAAGACAATTATCATGAACAAAGAAATATATTAATAATACTTTTATTATTGCCTCTAGGGCATATTTCCAACAATTATTGCTCGACTTCCCGAAGAGGCGAAGAGCCAATCGCAAGGTTAATAGTTTGGAGATGCCAAGCGCAAGGTTTATAGGAGAACTAGTAGTAGGTGCCGAGTCATTTATAAATAAAGTTCTAGTGTGAGGTGGGCCATGTAATCACTGAGCCTGCATGTTTTCACTGCTCTTGCACTCCTCCACCGTAAGAATGGTGAAAATTGTAATCTAGTAGTACCTCCTTTCGCCGAAAGCGTGGGACATCCAGCAGTCCTACCACCTCAGTAATAATGACCAATGAGCCGTCAAATCACATAGACCCATTAGTAAGTTGGACGGACGAAGCAACCATCACTCTTGAATCCTAATCTCCCTTCAACACAGGCTCCAATGAGAGGTCGCGTCCGCTCTGCCCAGGCATGAATGCGGCACCGATTCTTTGGAGCGGCTAAAATCGTACACTACACACCATCTCTCTGTAGGAGTAGGTCGATCTGTCACTCTCTGTAACACACACATGCTGTTAAACACACACACGCACACGCACACACACACACACAGGTTCATAGAATAGGAAAATCATGCGAGTGCGAAGCCACATGAAGTGAGATGCAAATGGAGTACGTACAAGAAGAGAAGAGGTGACGAATATTCCATCAAACCTGGACTGAGAAGTAGTACTCCCTCCGTCTAGGTGTTAAGTCATCCTACGGAAATCAGATATTCCCAAAATGTTTAGGCGTCGTCCATTAACTTCGCTTCTCAATCCCCTCCTGGCCTCGTTGCTAGCGAGCATTGTTACTTAGGGAGAGTTTGGATCCTTAGCAAGAACAGCTTATAGCATAGCCGGGCAAGGTTACGCGTTTGGAACTATTAAAATATGTTAGCTTTTGTGGGCTAGCTAGCTTGGGTGGGCTAGAAAAACATTGCTATCTCAAGAGAGCCAGATCGGCTCGCTTCCGACGGCAACCTTCGTGTACTAGTAACATATGCATGTTGTACTAGTCCAAGTTACTCACCACTATGATCAGCCTAAGCAATGTAACCAAATGCTCCTTACTCTGCCTTGTTATCTCCCCTGGGAACCCAATGCATGGAGCGCAACTACGTGTTGATCAGTCAAAAAATCAAAGTCGGCTTGCATGCAAGTTAATACGTGGCCCTGCATGGTAGTTAAAACGGCATCTCTTAGTTGTTTGGATTAATTGTTGCGTTTAGAGACAGAAATCAGGGCTTTGATTGGAGGAATGACCGGTCAAGTATCTCCTTCTCCTCCAATCTGCTTGCACCTTGGTCCCGCTGCACCTTCTAACGTGACTTATTACACCTAGACGGAGGGAGTCATACGAGATACAGTGGCACACTGACTTAGGTAGAATACAAGTGCCCAAAATTGTGTGCATGTTATAATAAGGATTCACTTAAAATAGTACGTGAGTGAATAGAGGGATCAATTGGACAGTGTTCCCGAGAAGTAGCGAGATGTGTGAGGTAAGATACACCAGTGGCGCTTTTAATTTTTCTTATTAATTTGTTTGTTTCACCCTCTGACTGGTGGGACCCAACGCACTACATGGAGAGAGGTAAGGTGACTAAGGCTGCATTATTTCTGCACCACTGTGGATAGTCTTACCACCAAAGCCACATGACACGATTATGATTTAAATCCCAATGACTCCCACACACAAAAAAACATGGCATGCTTGTCACACGAATGCAGGAATGTATAAAAGGTTATTTTCCTCTCGTTGAACATAACGGGAGGGTTGTGTAGCTGGTTAGCCTGTTCGCTCATCAAACTTGAGGTCTCAGGTTCGATATCTACACTTGAGCATAATTCGTGCCAGGAGGATTCTTTGACTGGTTAAAATGGATGGATATGGAGCTATACGATCTCATAGTGACCGTATAATCACCTCATTACGTATAAGCTGCAGCCTCGGCGCTTGTTTTCTAGGGTTTGCACTCTTCACACTCTCTCCAGTATATATATACACGCTGGAGCCTCAGCGCTTGTAGTTGCTCTCTTCACACTCTCTCACCCTCTCTAGATCTAAACAAGACTTCGTTGGCCTCTCTGTCTCCCCTCACTGCTGGTCTGCTTGTAGTTGCATTCTTCACACTCTCTCACCCTCTCCAGATCTAAACAAGACTTCGTTGGCCTCTCTCCCCTCACTGCTGGTCAAAGAGCCGGCAGGATCCATCCGTCGGGAAGGGAAGGAGGCTTAACGCTGTCGCAGTCGGCGAGGGAGGGAATCCACTACCGGTGTAGCTGGTCACTTTCACCCAACGGCGACACGGGAGGGCCTCCAACCCCTTCTTCTTCGCCGCCGTACATAGTGTGGGTCGAACGGCCTCCGGTTGCCCACCGAACCACACCCCAAGAACCTTAAGGTATAATTTACTCATTCCACATGCATTGCTCTAGCTGCATGTGGGCTTTTTCCGCTTCTACACTTGAATCTAGGTGTTGGATCAAACATGAAAGTAGTGTGGAAAGTTGTATACCATGAATCTAGGACATGGTTCAAAGAGGAAAGGAATGGGGGAAAGTTGTGGGAAAGTTGTATAGCATGAATCTAGGACGTGGTTCAAAAAGGAAAGGAAGGGGGAAAGTAGTGAGGAAAGTTGTATCGCATGAATCTAAGACGTGGTTCAAAGAGGACAGGAATGGGGGAAAATAGTGGGGAAAGTTGTATAGCATAAATCTAGGACGTGGTTCACAGAGGAAAGGAAGTGGGGAAAGTACTAGTACAGAATGGCTATCCAGCACCTATGTTGGTCGAAAAGGGAAAACAATGACAAACGCAGTACGCACATCTGTAACGAACTGATCTTTTGTTTTGGGGGACAAGGCTGTAGAGTTTGAGCAGGACTAGATTTGTTGCGCTCACATAGGGAAAGGTGTCTAAAGATAACAAAACTGGGACCAACACAAATATGCTCCTTGGTTGTTTGTACTTTGTTGCAACAGACTGTGCAGCACCCTAGTACATTAGTAGATGCACATGGTGCTGGTGCGTCCACTGTCCCATGCAACTCTTTAGCTGTTGTTAATCTAAGGCCCTGTTTGGCTAAAAACTCCCTAGTCCCTACCTTCTTGGTTCCAGGGACTAAACATGGACTAGAGGTTATTAAATGACATGCTAAAACACCATGTTACCCCTAGTAATGAACTAATAGAGACAAGGTGCGATGCGTGGTAGGGACAACTGTTGGAAAAAGTCCCAAAAAGACTCTCCCTCGGGGTCTTCTTTCTTTAGTCCCAAATTCCCACTTTTAGTCCCTAAAAGTCCCTCCTGTTTGGTTTAGATGGGACTGACACAGAGTTTTTTAGTCCCTTTTCTTGCTGTGATGCACGAGTACAATGTTGTTCTAGGATTCTTTCCGGTGAGTTCCATTTTTCTAAAAGTGTGCTCTACATGGACCATGTAGGTGCCTGTTTAAACTGTTAATTCATAGTATAGTTTGCTTTATACTAATCACTTTTTTGTATTTGTGCAAACCGGGGTGCTCAGCTTGATTTCAATGGGAACTGCACAAAATGTTCATGAATACATCGAATCATTCATTTCCACCACAAGAAAGGAGGTGCCAATAAGTTCAAGGCGTTGCAACATATAAGGGCAAAATCATACAAGCTACGCACGAATTTGGTTGATTTTGGTGGAACTGCACAAAAAGAACAGCTGGTTTATTTAGCACGAGGTGCCATGTCAATGTCCGAACTGATGGCAAACCCTTCCCATTCAACAATCGTAGGCATTTCATATTTTGGAATGGGAAAACCTTGTAAAATTTTGCTCATTGATTTTAGCAAGAAGACATGCGTTTGATATTTTCGAATGGGATGCCCTTTACTGTCAGCAGCGTTGATCCATTTTTTCTTTATTCTTTAGTTGTGAAGTAAAGATTGGCTCTGACATGTGAATCGCTGAGATGCATAATCATCGATTGTTTTGAATGTTCTCTATGAATTGCCAGGCCTGTGTGTTTGATTGCAATGTACAGGAACGCTAAAAAGCTGCTCAAACTCTTTGTACTCCTTCTGTTCCTTTTTACTTTGCACATTGCGAAAGTGCATACTTTTTTCTATAAGATTGGTTAAAGTAGAGATACTTTGACTGCAGACAAAACTTGTATGTAGACTAGAAAGTACCAGAGGGAGTACATGTGAAACTGCTGCAAACGAGGTGATCACCCTAGGAATAATGCTAGTACGCATTATTTTGCATGTCCATCCAATGCCAGTGATACAAGAATTCAAACTAATCAAAATAAATTCATTGATACACGGTTGGACTTCATATAAACATGCCGGATTTCATTACATTTCATACATTCTTCAACTAAAAAGGGGTGCGCTGGAGGTATAATTAATTAACCGAAGCTACCCACCTGTGTCCGGCTGAGCCGAACAGCAGCTTCAGTGGCTTAACTGCGGGTGCAGTTGCGTAACTTACATGTGGCCCAGATGCATGTTGGGCCCACGTGTCAGTCAGCCAACTGCACCAGCAGTTAAGTAGAAGAAGCGTCCTTCTCCAACATAGCTCTCCGACTCCACGTCGCCGCCAAGAAGCTAACCGGCCGTCAGTGGTCAACCCGCCTAACTTTTCATAGCGATTAGGGCAACAAGGAGCCCAATGATCAGGATCCCCACATGACAAATGATGACCCACAAGTATAGGGGATTTATCGTAGTCCTTTTGATAAGTAAGAGTGTCGAACCCAACGAGGAGCAGAAGGAAATGATAAGCGGTTTCCAGCAAGGTATTCTCTGCAAGTACTGAAATAAGTGGTAACAGCTAGTTTTGTGATAGGATAATTTGTAACGAGCAACAAGTAACAAAAGTAAATAAAGTGCAGCAAGGTGGGCCAATCCTTTTTGTAGCAAAGGACAAGCCTGGACAAACTCTTATATAGAGAAAAGCGCTCCCGAGGACACATGGGAATATCGTCAAGCTAGTTTTCATCACGTTCATATGATTCACGTTCGGTACTTTGATAATTTGGTATGTGGGTGGACCGGTGCTTGGGTACTGTCCTTACTTGGACAAGCATCCCACTTATGATTAACCTCTATTGCAAGCATCCGCAACTACAACAAAAGTATTAAGGTAAACCTAACCATAGCATGAAACACATGGATCCAAATCAGCCCCTTACGAAGCAACGCATAAACTAGGGTTGAAGCTTCTGTCACTCTAGCAACCCATCATATACTTATTACTTCCCAATGCCTTCCTCTAGGCCCAAATAATGGTGAAGTGTTATGTAGTCGACGTTCACATAACACCACTAGAGGAGATACAACATACATCTCATCAAAATGTCGAACGCATACCAAATTCACATGACTACTAATAGTAAGACTTCTTCCATGTCATCAGGAACAAACGTAACTACTCACAAAGCATAATCATGTTCATAATCAGAGGGGTATTAATATGCATATAGGATCTGAACATATGATCTTCCACCAAATAAACCAACTAGCATCAACTACAAGGAGTAATTAACACTACTAGCAACCCACAGGTACCAATCCTGGACTTAGAGACAAGAATTGGATACAAGAGATGAACTAGGGTTTTGAGAGGGGATGGTGTTGGTGAAGATGTTGATGGAGATTGCCCTCTCCTGATGAGAGGAGCATTGGTGATGACGATGGCGATGATTTCCCCCCCTCCCGGAGGGAAGTTTCCCTGGCAGAACAGCTCCGCCAGAGCCCTTGATTGGTTCCGCCAAGGTTCCGCCTCGTGGCGGCGGAGTTTCGTCCGAGAAGATGGCTTATGATTTTTTCCTCATCGAAATACTTCATATAGCAGAAGATTGTCATCGGAGGGCCACCAGGGGGCCCACGAGGTAGGGGGCGCACCTGGGGGGGTAGGGCGCGCCCCCACCCTCGTGCGAATGGTGTGGCCTCCCTGGTGAACTTCTTGCGCTCAGTATTTTTTATATATTCTGAAATTGACTTCCGTGAAGTTTCAGGACTTTTGGAGCTGTGCCGAATAGGTCTCTAATATTTGCTCCTTTTCCAGCCCAGAATCCCAGCTGCCGGCATTCTCCCTCTTTATTTAAACCTTGTAAAATAAGAGAGAATATGCATAAGTATTGTGACATAATGTGTAATAATAGCCCATAATGCAATAAATATCGATATAAAATCATGATGCAAAATGGACGTATCAACTCCCCCAAGCTTAGACCTCGCTTGTCCTCAAGCGAAAGCCGAAATCGAAAAATATGTCCACATGTTTAGAGATAGACGTGTAGATAAAAGTAAAATACGGACATGAGGGCATCATGATCATTCTCAGAACAACAACTTATATAATTCTTGTCATATGATTTCTTATGCTAGAGTAATAATTCAATCACAATTTCAAGTATGAATTGTAAACTTCATTGAAACTAACAAACTATAATGTCAGTCATTGGAGCAATTGCAATTTATCATAACATAGGAAAGAATCAATATATAAGAGCCTTTCAGCAAGTCCACATACTCAACTATCATATAGTCTTTCACAATTGCTGACACTCACGCAATACTTATGGGTATGGAGTTTTAATCGGACACAGAGAAAGATAGGGGCTTATAGTTTTGCCTCCCAATGTTTTACCTCAAGGGTAATGTCAACAATAATAGTTCATGAAAACTCACATCAATTAGCCATATATACCAGGATCTTTCCAACATATTGTGCTTGCCAAAGGATAAAATGTAAAAAAGGAAGGGTGAAGATCACCATGACTCTTATGCAAGGTAGGAGATAAAAGTAAAAGATAGGCCCTTCGCAGAGGGAAGTAGAGGTTGTCATGCGCTTTTATGGTTGGATGCACAAAATCTTAATGCGAAAGAACGTCACTTTATATTGCCACTTGTGATATGGACATTTATTATGCAGTCTGTCGCTTTTATTTCTTCCATATCACACGATCGTATAAAGCTTATTTTCTCCCACACTAATAAGTCATACATATTTAGAGAGCAATTTTTATTGCTTGCACCGATGACAACTTACTTGGAGGATCTTACTCAATCCATAGGTAGGTATGGTGGACTCTCATGGCAAAACTGGTTTAAGGGTATTTGGAAGCACAAGTAGTATCTCTACTTGGTGCGATGAATTTGGCTAGCATGAGGGGGAAAGGTAAGATCAACCATGTTGGATGATCCATGACAATATAATTTATCTCAGATGTAAGAAAACATAACCCATTATGTTGGCTTCCTTGTCCAATGTCAACTCTTTAGCATGTCATATTTTAATGAGTGCTCACAATCATAAAAGATGTCCAAGACAGTATATTTATATGTGAAGACCTCTCTTTCTTTATTACTTCCTATTAATTGCAAAGATGACCAAAACTATGTTTGTCAACTCTCAACAACTTTTATTCATCATACTTTTTTCTATGTGAGCTCATTACTTTCCATAAGATCCATACAATCTCTTTGTTTCCCTTTTTATTTCTTTCTCTTTTCTTTTATTCACTTAATATCATGGAAAAATAATCAAGCCCTTGACTCAACACTAATCTTTATTATATAGCTCACGGACTCGATTACATAGAAGGATCATAAAGCAAAACTCACAACTAGATCATACTAAAAACTTTATGCTACTAGATCAAAATATTACCAAAAGGATCGAACTAAGAAAAACGATAAAGATAAAAGTGATGGTGACACGATACCGGGGCACTCCCCCAAGGCTGGCAGTTGCCAAGGGGAGTGCCCGTACCCGATGCTCAGTTCTTCTTTGTTGGTGAAGAAGGTGGAGTTGTTGATGATGGATATTCACACATTAGGCACCCCAGGCTTTACACTTTATGCTTCCGGCTCGTATGTTGTGTGGAATTGTGAGCGGATAACAATTTCACACAGGAAACAGCTATGACCATGATTACGCCAAGCTATTTAGGTGAGACTATAGAATACTCAAGCTTCCATCTGTGTTGGGGTAAGAAGATTGTGATCAAGTTGAAGGATGTCTTCTGTTGCCGGAACTTGGTCCTCCATGGCCTTCTTGATCCCTTCCTCCTTGTTGATATCCATGGGTTCTTCTCTCTTCAGCTCTATCTTCATTAGCCAAGCATCGTTGCCCTCATGGTTGGAGGAGGAGGGAGACGACATAGTGCCCGGCCTTGACAACCCTGATAGAAAATAGCTCGAAACAAAGACAAGAGATATTTGCGTGATACAGAATTCAAATCCTTTGGGAGGTTATATAATGAATTTTTACCGACCAAAATACGTATCGTGTACGAAAATGGAGTCCGGAGAGCGCACGAGGTGCCCACGAGGTAGGGGGCGCGCCCAGGAGGGTAGGGCGCGCCCTCAACCCTCGTGTCCTTCCCAGACTGCTTCTTATTTTTCTATTTTTCTAAATATTCCTAAACAGAGAAATATTGCCTTAAAAACTGTTTTGGAGTCGGTTTACTTACCGTACCACATACCTATTCCTTTTCGGAGTCTGAAACATTCTGGATAGTGTCCCTTATGTATTCCTCCAGGGTTACGGTTTCAATAACATCGGTTTCAACATTTATAGGATTATCTGAGATATATTTTTTAATTCTTTGACCGTTCACCACCTTCAGATTTGTGCCTTCGAAATTGTTGATTTTAATGGCACCGAAACGATAGACCTCCTCGATAACGTAAGGACCTTCCCATTTAGAGAGAAGTTTTCCTGCAAAAAATCTTAAACGAGAGTTGTATAATAATACATAATCACCTACATTAAACTCACACTTTTGTATCCTTTTGTCATGCCATCTTTTAACTTTTTCTTTAAATAATTTGGCATTCTCATAGGCTTGGGTTCTCCATTCATCAAGTGAGATAATGTCAAATAACCTCTTCTCACTGGCAAGTTTAAAACCATAGTTGAGCTCTTTAATAGCCCAATAAGCCTTATGTTCTAGTTCGAGAGGTAAGTGACATGCTTTTCCATAAACCATTTTATACGGAGACATACCCATAGGATTTTTATACGCAGTTCTATAGGCCCATAATGCATCATCAAGTTTCATGGACCAATTCTTTCTAGATCTATTGACATTCTTTTGCAAAATTAATTTGAGCTCTCTATTACTCAATTCTACTTGACCACTAGACTGAGGGTGATAAGGAGATGCAATTCTATGATTAACATCATACTTAGCAAGCATTTTACATAAAGTGCCATGAATAAAATGTGAACCACCATCAGTCACTAAATATCTAGGGACTCCAAATCTTGGAAAAATAACTTCTTTAAGCATTTTAATAGAAGTGTTATGATCAGCACTACTAGTTGGAATAGCTTCTACCCACTTAATAACGTAATAAACAACAACTAAAATATGTGTATAGTCATTAGAGGCAGGAAAAGGTCCCATATAGTCAAAGCCCCAAACATCAAATGGTTCAATAACGAGTGAATAGTTCATAGGAATTTCTTGACGTCTACTAATATTACCAATTCTTTGACATTCATCACAAGATAAGACAAACTTACGAGCATCCTTGAAGAGAGTAGGCCAATAAAAACCAGATTGCAATACCTTATGTGCAGTTCTATCTCCAGCATGGTGTCCTCCATAAGATTCGGAGTGACACTTGCATAGGATCTATTCCTGTTCATGCTCAGGTACACAACATCTGATAACACCATCTACTCCTTCTTTATAAAGATCTGGGTCATCCCAAAAGTAATGTCTCAAATCATAGAAGAACTTTTTCTTTTGTTGGTATGTGAAACTAGGTGGTATGAATTTGGCAACAATGTAATTAGCATAATCATCATACCATAGAGCAGTATGAGAAGCATTTATGACATTTAATTGCTCATCAGGAAAGCTATATTCAATAGGTAGTGGGTCATCAAGCACATTTTCTAACCTAGACAAGTTGTCTGCAACGGGGTTCTGAGCTCCCTTTCTATCAACAATATGTAAATCAAATTCTTGTAGCAAGAGAACCCATCTAATAAGTCTAGGTTTAGCATCTTTCTTTTCCATAAGATATTTAATAGCAACATAATCAGTGTGAATAGTTACTTTAGAATCAACAATATAAGGTCTGAACTTATCACAAGCAAATACAACTGCTAAGAATTCTTTTTCAGTAGTAGCATAATTTCTTTGAGCATTGTCTAGGGTTTTACTAGCATATTGAATAACGTTTAATTTCTTATCAACTCTTTGCCCTAGAACAGCACCTACAGCATAATCACTAGCATCACACATAATTTCAAAGGGTAAATTCCAATCGGGTGGCTAAACAATAGGTGCAGAGATCAATGCTTTCTTAAGTATTTCAAATGCTTCTACACAATCATCATCAAAGACAAATGGTATATCTTTTTGTAATAAGTTAGTCAGAGGCTGAGAAATTTTTGAGAAGTCCTTAACGAACCTCCTATAAAATCTGGCATTACCAAGGAAACTTCTTATACCATTGATGTCCTTGGCGCATGGCATCGTTTCAATAGCATCAACCTTGGCTTTATAAACTTCAATACCTCTTTCAGAAACTTTATGCCCCAAGACAATACCTTCATTAACCATAAAGTGGCACTTTTCCCAATTCAAGACAAGATTAGTTTCTTCACATCTCTGCAAAACTCGATCAAGGTTGCTTAAGCAGTCATCAAAAGAGAATCCATACACGGAAAAATCGTCGATGAAAACCTCACAAATCTTTTCACAGAAGTCAGAGAATATAGCCATCATGCATCTTTGAGAGGTAGCAGGTGCATTACATAAACCAAAAGGCATACGTCTACAAGCAAAAGTACCAAAAGGTCAAGTAAAAGTAGTCTTTGATTGATCCTTGGCTAACACGGGTATTTGAGAGAAACCAGAATAACCATCTAGAAAGCAAAAATGTGTATGTTTGGATAATCTTTCTAGCATTTGATCGATAAAAGGTAAGGGGTAATGATCCTTTTTAGTGGCCTTATTTAATTTGCGGAAATCAATTACCATCCTATAACCTGTAATAATTCTTTGAGGAATCAATTCATCTTTATCATTAGGAACGATAGTAATACCTCCCTTCTTAGGGACACAACGGACATGACTTACCCACTGACTATCAGCAACGGGATAGATTATACCTGCCTCAAGGAGCTTTAGTATTTCCTTTCTTACCACCTCTTTCATTTTAGGATTCAGGCATTGTTGATG
Source organism: Triticum urartu (assembly GCF_003073215.2). NCBI lineage: Eukaryota > Viridiplantae > Streptophyta > Magnoliopsida > Poales > Poaceae > Triticum > Triticum urartu. The sequence goes on along the minus strand of NC_053024.1, from coordinate 138,601,236 downwards.
ATCATGAACTGGTTTAGCATCTTCTTCCAAATTTATTTTATGTTGACATAGAGTGGGACTAATGCCCTTATGATCATCAAGAGTATACCCAATAGCAGCACGGTGCTTCTTTAGAGTTTTCAATAATCTCTCTTCCTCATGCTCTCAAAGGTTAGCACTAATAATAACATGATATATCTTTTTCTCATCAAGATAAGCATATTTAAGAGTATCAGACAATGGTTTAAGCTCAAACACGGGATCACCCTTGGGTGGAGGAGGATCCCCTAGGATTTCAACAGGCAAATTATGTTTCAGAATAGGTTCCTGTTTAAAGAATACTTCATCTATTTCCCTTCTTTCATTCATAAACATACCATTTTCATGGTCTAGCAAATATTGTTCTAAAGGATCACTAGGAGGTACGGTAATAGAAGCAAGACCAATAATTTCATCCTTACTAGGTAATTCTTCTTCACGGTGTTGTCTACTAAATTTAGAGAAATTAAATTCATGAGACATATCATCTAAACCGATAGTAACAACATCCTTTTTGCAATCTATCTTAGCATTAACAGTGTTTAAGAAGGGTCTACCAAATATAATGCGACAAAAGCTATCTTGTGGGGAACCAAGAACAAGAAAATCAACAGGATATTTAGTTTTCCCACATAAGACTTCAACATCTCTATAAATTCCCATTGGTGATATAGTATCTCTATTGGCAAGTTTAATTATGACATCAATATCTTCTAACTCAACAGGTGCAATATCATGCATAATTTCTCTATATAGGTCAATAGGTATTGCACTAGCACTAGCACCCATATCACATAAGCCATGATAACAATGATCTCCTATTTTAACAGAAATGACAGGCACGCCTACCACAGGTCTAGGTTTATCTTTTGCACAAGGTTTAGCAATTCTAGCAGTTTCATCACAGAAATAAATAACATGCCCATCAATATTATCAGCCAAAAGATCTTTAACAATAGCAATATTAGGTTCAAGTTTAACTTGCTCAGGAGGTGTATATGTTCTAATATTGCTTTTACGAACCACAGTTGAAGCTTTAGCATGATCCTTTATCCTAACAGGGAAAGGTGGTTTCTCAACATAAGAAGTAGGAACAATAGGATCATTATAAGTGATAGTTTTTTCTTCAACTTTAATAGGTGCAGCTACTTTTACTTCTATGGGAGGATGATATTTAAACCACTTCTCCTTTGGGAGATCAACATAAGTAGAAAAAGATTCACAGAAAGAAGCTACTATCTCAGAGTCAGGTCCATATTTAGTGCTAAATTTACGGAAAATGTCGGTATCCATAAAAGATTTAACACAATCAAACTTAGGTGTCATACCTGACTCCTTACCTTCGTCTAGGTCCCAATATTCAGAGTTGCATTTAATTCTTTCCAATAAATCCCATTTGAATTCAATAGTCTTCATCATAAAAGAGCCAGCACAAGAAGTATTGAGCATGGTGCGATTGTTATCAGAAAGCCGAGCATATAAATTTTGAATAATCATTTCTCTTGAGAGCTCATGATTGGGGCATGAATATAACATTGATTTAAGCCTCCCCCAAGCTTGAGCGATGCTTTCTCCTTTGCGAGGCCAAAAATTATATATATAATTGCGATCACGATGAACAAGATGCATAGGATAAAACTTATGATGAAATTCCAATTTCAATCGTTTGTAGTTCCATGACCCCGTATCATCACATAGCCCATACCATGTCAATGCATCTTCCTTCAAAGGTAAAGGGAAGACCTTCTTCTTAACAACATCTCCGGGTACACATGCAAGCTTAAATAATCCACAAAACTTCATCAACATATATTAGGTGCTCATCAGGATGCATTATTCCATCTCCTACAAAAGGATTAGCTAGCAGTTTTTCTATCATACCTGAAGGAATTTCAAACCAGACATTTTTATTTTCATTTTCATTTTCAGTAGGTTCAGTAGGTTGAGAAGCAACTCTTTGCTCTACAGGTCAGGGTGAAGATACCCCAAACAAGCAACTTAGAGAATTACTTTCCATAGTAACAAGTGACAGTAAATTTCAGCACACTATATAAATTTTTCCTTACCAAATTCCACCTACCAAAGGCGCTTCACTCCCCGGCAACGGCGCCAGAAAAGAGTCTTGATGACCCACAAGTATAGGGGATCTATCGTAGTCCTTTCGATAAGTAAGTGTGTCGAACCCAACGAGGAGCAGAAGGAAATGATAAGCGGTTTCCAGCAAGGTATTCTCTGCAAGTACTGAAATAAGTGGTAACAGATAGTTTTGTGATAGGATAATTTGTAACGAGTAACAAGTAACAAAAGTAAATAAAGTGCAGCAAGGTGGCCCAATCCTTTTTGTAGAAAAGGACAAGCCTGGACAAACTCTTATATAGAGAAAAGCGCTCCGGAGGACACATGGGAATATCGTCAAGCTAGTTTTCATCACATTCATATGATTCGTGTTCGGTACTTTGATAATTTGGTATGTGGGTGGACCAGTGCTTGGGTACTGTCCTTACTAGGACAAGCATCCCACTTATGATTAACCTCTATTGCAAGCATCCGCAACTACAACAAAAGTATTAAGGTAAACCTAACCATAGCATGAAACATATGGATCCAAATCAGTCCCTTACGAAGCAACGCATAAACTAGGGTTTAAGCTTCTGTCACTCTAGAAACCCATCATCTACTTATTACTTCCCAATGCCTTCCTCTAGGCCCAAATAATGGTGAAGTGTTATGTAGTCGACATTCACATAACACCACTATAGGAGAGACAACATACATCTCATCAAAATATCGAACGAATACCAAATTCACATGACTACTAATAGCAAGACTTCTCCCATGTCCCCAGGAACAAACGTAACTACTCACAAAGCATAATCATGTTCATAATCAGAGGGGTATTAATATGCATATAGGATTTGAACATATGATCTTCCACCAAATAAACCAACTAGCATCAACTACAAGGAGTAATTAACACTACTAGCAACCCACAGGTACCAATCCCGGACTTAGAGACAAGAATTGGATACAAGAGATGAACTAGGGTTTTGAGAGGAGATGGTGCTGGTGAAGATGTTGATGGAGATTTCCCTCTCCCGATGAGAGGAGCGTTGTTGATGACGATGGCGATGATTTCCCCCCTCCCGGAGGGAAGTTTCCCCAGCAGAACAACTCCGCCAGAGCCCTAGATTTGTTCCGCCAAGGTTCCGCCTCGTGGCGGCGGAGTTTCGTCAGAGAAGATGGCTTATGATTTTTTTTCTCATCGAAAGACTTCATATAGCAGAGGATGGTCATTGGAGGGCCACCAGGGGGACCACGAGCTAGGGGGCGCGCCTAGGGGGGTAGGGTGTGTCCCCACCCTTGTGGGCAGGGTGTGGCCCCCCTGGTGAACTTCTTGCGCTCAGTATTTTTTGTATATTCTAAAATTGACTTCCGTGAAGTTTCAGGACTTTTGGAGCTGTGCAGAATAGGTCTCTAATATTTGCTCCTTTCCAGCCCAGCTGCCAGCATTCTCCCTCTTTATGTAAACCTTGTAAAATAAGAGAGAATAGGCATAAGTATTGTGACATAATGTGTAATAACAACCCATAATGCAATAAATATCGATATAAAAGCATGATGCAAAATGGACGTATCAACAAACACCTTTCTTCTTGTCATTCTTCTTCTTGAAATTTGTGTGTTGCACAACCTTTTTCTTCCCATCAAACTTCGCTTTACCATCAAACTTTGCTTTACCATCAGACTTGCCCTTGTTCTTGAACTTGTGGGGCTGGAAGTTCTTCTTCTATACCAGATTGGCACTAGATCCTCCCTCAATTCCGCGAGCACGTGTGTCCTTTGCTCTCTCCTTTTCTTCCACATCAAGAGTGCCAATGAGATCCACGAAGGAGGAAGCTTAGTGATGATACCTCCGGCAACAAACTTGTTCGGTAGCATACAACTGAAGTGCTCAAGTTCTCCAGCAAATGACTATATCTCATGAGCTTGCTCAACCACGGAGCGCTCTTCAATCATACTATAATCATAGAATTGCTCCATGATGTACATCTCAGTGTCAGCAACCGGAGGGTAGCAGTGGTGGCCTTACTTGGATCCGAGCGGTGATGACCTACCGTGTTCTACTCTTCCTTGTTTTCGTGTGGCGCGGCCTCATTGGCAGCGGGGCGGGGCCTCGGCGGAGCCGGCGATGTCCTATGTCTCGTTGCCAGCTGGCGGCGCCTCGGCGGAGCGGGGGAAATCCCCCCTCGTTGCCGGTAGGGTGGGGCCTCGGCGGAGCCGGCGGTGTCCTATGCCTCGTTGTTGGCGCCACGGGGCCTCGGTGGAGCAGGGCCTCGTCGACGCCAGCGGAGCGGGGACTCGTCGGCGCCGGCATTGTCCTTTGCCTCATCCTCGATCTAGCCAAACAACGCCTCACCCGCTTCATCGCCCTCTTTGTAGGTGGCTGCAGCCTCCGCCACCCGCATGTGGTACCGCCAGTGCTCGAGGCGGCCCTCGCGGGCGCAGCAGTACGAGTCGAGCAACGCCTCGTGCTCCGCCCACTCCACGGCGATCTGCTCCTCCGCCTGCAGGTGCTCCTAGAGGAGATGGTGGTTGTAGGCGGCATCGGCCTGCGCCTCCCGGAACTGCTCCTCACGCTTCTGCCTCACCGTCTCCATATATTGGGCACAAGCCTCGTTGATGGTCATGGTGCAATGCATCGGCGAGGATGGCGCAGAGGAGGGGGTTGGCGCCGGATCAACGACTACCATATTCTCCATTGGGACGTCGTCGTCCTCCGGTTGCCTGTCGGCCAGCCAGTGGGCAGTAATGGCTGCCATCTCCTCGTGGTCCGTCGTCCGCCCATCGCGAAGAGCGCTGGAGCGCGAGGAAGCCATGGTGGGCAGTAGTGGTGTGGACAGGGGAATATGAACGGATGCGGATGACTGCGGCTATGGCCGGCGCAGTAGTTTATATAGCAATGGTGGGCGGCGGAGGGACGGTCGTGTGGTGTCAGAGTAGTCGTCTCGACAATCGCTTATTGTTAATGTGGGCGGCAGAACGACGGACGGACGGCACTTGGGTTGCTTGAAGGCGGAGCAATCGCATGCACCGGGAAGCGGGGCGGGCGGCGCTGACCGTTTCGTGCGGAAAGCGCGCGCGGTCGAGGGAGGCGGTCTGGGTGGGCCAGGGCAGTCAGAATCGTGCTTGGCAGTGGGTAGGTCCAGCAGCTGGACATGCTGGCTCGCCAGCTACCTCGCCGAGCTGAGCGACAACAATTAGACGATGGACATAGCTTCCGACCAGGAGCCGGCGCTACTGTCCAAGCCGGTTCACGCCGTGTTCACCATAGGGCAGGTGCGGCTGCACTTCGACGCCCTAATGGCGGAAAGCTACCAGTGCAGGAGCACCTGTGTTGCAACCTCCGTCTCCTCAACAAGCATCGGTGAACAAGCGAACGAGAATGCCATCGCGGACATGTGGCCCTATGATCCTGGCTTCCCCAATGAGCAGCAGGCGCTGTATCAGACCTTCCGTAGGGCCCGTGAGGCCCTCTCCTCTGTCATTCGAGTTGTTGCGCTCGTCGTGGCGCCGCTGTCTCGCGTTGTCAACATGGTCAACGGACATGAGGATGAGGAGATGACTTTACTTGGAGAGGATGACAGTGGGGACCCACCAGGGCCATAGCTGCACGTACGCAAAGCGCCTCCTTATTAGTATATAAAACTATAATTTTTTTCTTCCTCCTGGTTTCCTGACATCACGGTCCCACACCATTGTCAACCTATGTAGTCAATAAACAAGAGAATTGCACAAGAAGCGGCCGACAGCTGGGACCAAGCAGCTCGAGCAGTATTTGTGTTTTTGAGGTGTGAGCACTGCAGAGTTTTTCTTGAGCGATGTTTAGCCCAAATATTAATTTTTCTCCTCTGAACAACAACGAAAACATCGCTGCAGCTATTAACTCGGCGGGCTGTGGCTTGTCTAGCCCAGGCCAGCCCAGATCTTAATTTTTTTCAAGCTGAAAATGGCTAGCCCGGCTAAACTTTTTTTAAGAATACCCACGCAAGGTCAAGTTGTTATTCTCCGCCCCGCTGGGCTGCAAATCTTTCCTAGGAGGGATGCATTAGGCTTAACAAGAAAAATGGACTTTAAGAAATAATAAATGGGATGTAATTATAAAAACTGGGTAATAACTATGAAAAATGCACCAAACACGTAATTACTTTATAGAATATTTTTTTTGGATATTGAAAATTTTAATTTCATTAATTGTTGCAAGCGCAATATTTCGTTGGATTTTTACGTAATATATATTTATATTGAAATTGTATTTAATATGACTAGAAATTTCGGGATAAAAATATTTCGGATCCCATCAAAATGTGGGAAATTTTATTGAATTCTGTTTTGAACGGTTGGTTGAAATTGGTTGTACTTTTAACGAACTATAAATGGGCTATAGTAAATTCCATTAGAGTTCAGAAATTGGCTGCACATTCTTACAAATTTCAAATGGGCTATAAGTTCTCTGCCACACACTTGTGGCCTTACTAAGTTGACACGTCCCCTCAAAAAAAAAGAGTTGACGCGTATACAAGGCTTTGTCAACTTATAGTCAACACATGGTTCTAGCAGCAGTGGCCGTTGGATGTCCATCCAACGGATGCCGTGCTTCTTCTTCAATCTTGGATATTCTAGCTTCACCCACCCAACAAATTATTCCTCCCCCTAACATCTGGAGCGCACCGTTTCAGAAGCTGACTTGTGGGCCTACTAAGTTGACGCGTACCAAGGGCTTTGTCAACTTAGTCAATATAATCGATTCTAGCTGCACTGACCGTACGATGTCCATCCAACGGCCGTCATGCTTCTTTAACCTCTGGTCTTCTTGCTCCAGCCGCCCAAAGCAGCGTCGGTCGTGCCGCCTGCTCCTACCTCCCGTGGCCGGCTGTGCTGCCGCGCATGCCTCACCGCCCCTACTACTCCCACCGCTGGCCAGGGCATCCCTCCACTCACCCACAACCCCTGTTATTCTACGGCGACGGTAGCTTCACACCGCAGCCAAACCAGTGAACCCTCGTACTCCTCTCTGCGTGGGCATCCACTACCGCGTCTTCCTCGGCTCCGCGTCGTCCCCTTCCTAGGCCTCGCCATCGTCCACCGCCCTGGTCCTCTCGGCGTGGCGTGGTCAACATGGTCAAGGAACGAGTTCCATCGAAAGAGTACTGTACGTGGAAAGGCTGATAGCTGGGTCCACGACAGCCGCAAGGAAGTGCCTCCTTATTACGTGGAAAATAATTATTCCTCCACCGGACAGCAGGGCCCCACCGGACGGGCCACCGTATTTGGTGAAAAAAATGTTTCCTACCTGACTGCTGGGACCCACCGGACGGGCCAACGTATTTCGCGAAAAAAATTCCCCCTGCTGTTAGCTCGGACCCACCGGAGGTGCCTCCTTATTACTCACAAAAAATGAATACTCCCCCTGCTAGTTGGGACCCACCTTGGTGGGAGGCTGACTTGTGGGCCTAATAAGTTGACGGGGACGGAGTGCTTTGTCAACTTAGTCAATATGAACGATTCTACCTTCAGTGACCGTACGATGTCCATCCAATGGCCGTAGTGCTTCTTTAACCTCTGGTCTTCTTGCTCCAACCGACCAAAGCAGCGCCAGTCGTGCCGCATGGTCCTGCCTCCCGTGGACGGCTGTGGTGCCGCAGAGGCCTCACCGCCCCTACTATTCCCACCACTGGCCAGGCCCTGTAGCGACGACAGCCTCACACCGCAGCCGAACCAGTGAACCCTCATACTCCTTTCTGCGCAGGCTTCCACTACCGCGTCTTCCCCGGCTCCGCGTCGTCCCCTTCATAGGCCTCGCCGTTGTCCACCGCCCTGGTGCTCTCGGCGCGGCGTGGTCAACGTGGTCAAGGAACGACTTCCATCGGAAGAGTATTGTACGTGGAGAGGCTGACAGCTGGATCCACGGCGGCCGCAAGGAAGTGCCTCCTTATTACGCGCAAAATAATTATTCCTCCGCCTGACAGCAGGGACCCACCGGACGGGCAACTGTACTTCGCGGAAAAACGTTTCCCCCTGACTGCTGGGACCTACCAGCTACATCTTTGCATGCAAAGAAGTGTGTCCGGGCAAAAAAACGATTCTCCCCCTGACTGCTGGGACCCACCAGCTACATCTTCGCACGCAAGGAAGTGCCTGCCCACCTGGTCGAAGCATACTTAGCATTGTCATTCTGGTCGCGAACGTGTACGTACATACTGGTCGATGTAGAGGCGCGCACGAGTCGTAGTAGAGGCGCACACGTAGCATGTACACGTACATACAGCGGCCAGTGTGCAAGAAAGAAAATACGGCCACATACGTACATACGGGCAGGGTCTCGAACGCCTATTCATGCATACGTACGGCCAGGGCTCGCGTACATGGCTGGGTCGAAACGGGGAAACAGCGTCGTCGTGTTCATGGGGAGCCAAACGGCTGGGTTGGAACGGAATGCATCGTCGTGTTCATCGGGAGGGCTTGGACGGAACAACCGATGGAAACGAGGCCTGGCGTACCACAGAACGGAGGAAACGGCCTTGTGTTCGACCGGCCACGTTTGAAATGGGCTCCTATTCATCGGGAGGGGTCTGGCGTACCGCAAAACGGAGGAAACGGACCTCCTACGGTCGCAACAGGGGTCATGTTAATCGGGAGGGGTGTGGCGTACCACAAAACGGAGGAAACGGACTTGTGTTGGAGCTCTACGGTCGAAACGGGGGTCATGTTCATCGGGAGGGGTGTGGCGTACTGCAAAATGGGACTCCACAGGATACTGTTCATCTCCACTGTCGACCCCCTCCAGCCTCCACGGGCTACTGTTCATGCACTGTCGACCTCCTCCAGCCTCCACCTGCGACTTTTCATCCACGGGCTCCTGTTCATCCAGCCTCCACCGCGCGCTACTCCACCGGCTACTGTTCATCCAGCCCCAACCGGCTCGATCTATCGGGGTCCTGTTCATCCAGAGGCAACACCACGGGGTCCTGTTCATCCACCCCCACCGGGAACTGTTCATCCAAAGCCCCCAGCAACGCTCACTGTTCATATAGAGGCGGCATCAATCGACTTCAGTTAGTAGTAGTAGCGAAGGAATCGCTCGATCGGGTTCAGTTAACAGCCATCGATCGACCGCTCGGGTTCAGTAACACGTAGCCTGGAGTGCAATCGCTCGGGTTCAGTTAGAGCCCAACACCTCGCTCGGGTTTAGTTAGAGCCCAACGCCTCACACCCACGCGCGTGCATGTACAAGAGAAAAACGCATCGCTTGGCCCCGACCACCCACCATAACCGGGAACACCCCGATATTTTCCTCGCCCTCGCTTCTACTATAGTTTTTTTCCATCATGGACGGCCCAAAGAATGTCATGCAGCTGCATCTCCGGCCCGCCCAGAATGAAAAGCCCATTTTCTGTCATGATTTTTTGTCATAGAAGTAGGACCCCACCACATCTATGATGATACCGGGTTTTGTCACAATTATTGTTATAGAAGTGTCATAAGTATGACATAATTTTTTCGTTCGGCCCAAAATTTCATGGATGTGTCTTTTTTTGTAGTGGAAAGACTGTGTCTCGGTCATCCGTTTATCAAACATCATGCAGTGCGAGAAATACAACGGAGGAGATCGAGTCTTGTGGGGAAAAGTGTGCAAACCTCTGTAGAGTGTATAAACTAATCATGGTTAGCGGTGTCCCCGGTTATGGACATCTTGTGTATCTGGTGCTTGAATTATTGTTTTGATCTCATCACTTTAATTAATGAATTTGTTGAGTTATGAATGTTAATTTGGGATTGAGTTGGGGGTACCTTCTCAATAATGTCATCAAACTTTGTAATTAAATAAAACATATTCCTTTGTTGTAGGGAAAAATTAGCTTTATGCAAATGATAACCATAGAGCCTCCACCAGCCAAATATGCATGTAGTGATAGTTGTTATTTGTCCATTGCTCTATACTGTTATCTTGCCAGCATATTCCATGTGCTGACCTACACGGCTACAACATATCATGTTGCAGAGTTTTCAGATGAAGAGTAAGGTGCGATAGGTCGTTGTCATGCACTCAGTTTTGCCGTGGAGTTGGATGGACTCAGTTATCTTCGAAGCTTCTGCAGTTACCTTATTTAGATGGCCTTTAGCCATATTATTGTAATAATTAGTCTATTGAGACACTCGTTGTAATAAGTGTGTGATTGAACTCTACAATAAATCCTTGAGTACTGTGTGTGCCAGCAATACCGATCCAGGGATGACACTTAAGCACAGAGACTACAGTCCATTGGGATCGGGTCGCTACACGAACCAGCAGCAGTAGTGCAAGCGAGCGAGCGAGAGCCAAAGCAGCAGCAGCAGATCCGGCTGGTATGGCCTCCGTCGCCAAAGGGGCCTCACACTGGGGGAGAGCCGTCGTCGAGATTCACCTGCGGCGCCGGCTTTGAGGTAGCCGCACCATGGGGTGCAGGATGAAGCACCGTCGGCGCTGGGAGGTCGAGTTAAGGAGAAGGTGTGATGCGATGAGTGTACAACCTCTTTGGTGGCGCCGAGTAGGCATTGGCTTTGCCCGAGGAGTCGGTGAGGATGTTGTTGTTCCGATGGAGCAGGTGAAGGTGGCGCCGTGGGGATGGAGCAGCCGCGATAGACGAGGCGACCGTCAGAGCAGCTCCTTGGAGGTGGAGGATCGGGCAGCAAAACTAGCAGGACAATGAGATGGACGACAGAACGTCATCTGGGGAGGTAGATGAGGGACTCGAGCTGTTGTGGTGGACGACGTCATCGGGAAGAGGCTCCGGCTGGGTAGTGGTGAGGTGGAGGACGGAGGTGGGTGGGGTTTGATACGTCTCCATCGTATCTACTTTTCCAAACACTTTTGCCCTTGTTTTGGACTCTAACTTGCATGATTTGAATGGAACTAACCCGGACTAATGATGTCTTCAGTAGAATTGCCATAGTGTTATTTATGTGCAGAAACAAAAGTTCTCGGAATGAGCTGAAACTTTACGGAACGCCTTTTTGGAAATAATAAAAAAAATCCTTGCACACCAGGGGGCCCACACCCTAGACACGAGGGTGGGGGGCGCACCCCCTACCTCGTGGGCCCCTTGGAGCTCCTCCGACCTCAACTCCAACTCTATATATTTGCTTTCGGGGCGAAAAAATCAGAGAGAAGGATTCATCACGTTTTACGATACGGAGCCGCCGCCAAGCCCTAAAACCTCTCGGGAGGGCTGATCTGGAGTCCGTTCGGGGCTCCGGAGAGGGGAATCCGTCGCCATCGTCATCATCAACCATCCTCCATCACCAATTTGATGATGCTCACCGCCGTGCGTGAGTAATACCATCGTAGGCTTGATGGACGGTGATGGGTTGGATGAGATTTATCATGTATCGAGTTAGTTTTGTTACGGTTTGATCCCTAGTATCCACTATGTTCTGAGATTGATCTTGCTATGACTTTGCTATGCTTAATGCTTGTCACTAGGGCCCGAGTGCCATGATTTTAGATCTAAACCTATTATGTTTTTATCAATATATGAGAGTTCTTGATCCTATCTTGCAAGTCTATAGTCACCTACTATGTGTTATGATCCGGCAACCCCGAAGTGACAATAATCGGGACCACTCCCGGTGATGACCGTGGTTTGAGGAGTTCATGTACTCACTATGTGTTAATGCTTTGGTCCGGTACTCTATTAAAAGGAGGCCTTAATATCCCTTAGTTTCCGCTAGGACCCCGCTGCCACGGGAGGGTAGGACAAAAGATGTCATGCAAGTTCTTTTCCATAAGCACGTATGACTATATTCAGAATACATGCCTATATTACATTGATGAATTTGAGCTAGTTCTGTGTAACCCTAGGTTATGACTGTTACATGATGAACCGCATCCGGCATAATTCTCTATCACCGATCCATTGCCTACGAGCTTCCCATATATTGTTCTTTGCTTATTTACTTTTCAGTTGATATTGTTATAACCACTACAAAATACCAAAAACATTACTTTTGCTATCATTACCTTTTGCTACTGTTACCACTACTATCATATTACCTTGCTACTAAACACTTTGCTGTAGATATTAAGTTTCCAGGTGTGGTTGAATTGACAACTCAGCTGCTAATACTTGAGAATATTCTTTGGCTCCCCTTGTGTCGAATCAATAAATTTGGGTTGAATACTCTACCCTCGAAAACTGTTGCGATCCCCTACTCTTGTGGGTTATCAAGACTATTTTCTGGCGCCGTTGCCGGGGAGCATAGCTCTATTCTTTGAGTCACTTGGGATTTATATCTGCTTATCATTATGAAGAACTTGAGAGATCCAAAAACCAAGATTTATCCCTCAACTACGAGGGGAGGTAAGGAACAGCCATCTAGCTCTGCACTTGATTCACCTTCTGTTTTGAGTAAGCTTGCGACACCTAAACCTACTTCTGCTATTCATTCTGATATGTCGCATGTTATTGATGATGCCACTTCCGCTATGCATGATACTTATGATGAAACTACTTCTATGCTTGATACTACTGTGCCACTTGGTGAATTTCTTGATGAACAACTTGCTAGGGTTAGAGAGAATGAAATTATTGAAACTGATAACATTGATGAAAGTGATGATGAAGACTCTCCCCCTAATAAATATGAATCGCCTGTTATTCTTGAGGGTTATGTTTTGGAAAAAGAAGCTTCTTTAGCTATTTTAGCATGCAAAGATAGATACGAGCTCAAGAGGTTATTAGCTAAATGGAAGCAGCAATCTCTTAATGCTAGAATGAAACCTGACCCTGATTTTGCTACTTCACCTATCGATGTTACTGATAAGGATTATGAATGCTCTATTGATCCTGATACAATTACTTTGGTTGAATCTGATCCTTTTCATGGCTATGAATCTGAAACTATTGTGGCACATCTTACTAAATTAAATGATATAGCCACCCTATTCGCTAATGATGAGAGAAGTCGTTACTTTTATATCCTTAAAATATTTCTGTTCTCATTAAAGGGTGATGCTAAGATATGGTTTAATTCTCTGGATCCTGGTTGTGTGCGTAGTCCCCAGGATATGATTTATTACTTCTCTGCTAAATATTTCCCTGCTCATAAGAAACAAGCTGCTTTGAGTGATATATATAATTTTGTGCAAATTGAAGAAGAGAGTCTCCCAAAGCTTGGGGGAGGCTTCTCCAATTACTTAATGCTTTGTCTGATCATCCTCTTAAGAAAAATGAAATACTTGATATTTTTTATAATGGACTAACCGATACTTCCAGAGATTACCTGGATAGTTGTGCTCGTTCTATTTTCAGGGAAAGAACACTGGATGAAGCTGAAATTCTATTGAATAATATGTTGACAAATGAAAATAATTGGACACTTCCTAAGCCAGCTCCTGAGCCTATTCCTAAACCAACTCCGAAGAAAAGAGGTGTTCTATTTCTCAGTCCTGAAGATATGCAAGAGGCAAAGAAATCTATGAAAGAAAAAGGTATTAAAGATGAAGATGTTAAGAATTTACCTCCTATTAAAGAAATACACGGTCTTAATTTACTGCCTGTTGAAGAAACATATGATCTTAATCCATTACCTATTGAAGAAATACATGGTCTTGATAACCCGACGCAGGTAGTAAAGGTAAACTCTCTCTATAGATATGATAAAGGTGAAATCCCTCTCACTAAGTTTGCTAGCCAATGCTTAGATGAGTTTGATAATTTTATGGTGAAGCAAGAAGATTTTAATGCTTATTTTGGTAGACAATTGAAATACAATTCAAATATGCTTGAACACTTGGGTGATTATATGGCTAATGTCAAAGGTGAACTTAAACTTATTAGTAAACATGCTTCTATGGTTACCACTCAAGTAGAACAAGCACTTAAGGCTCAAAATGATTTGCTCAATGAATTGAATAGTAAGAATAATGATTATGTTGTTAGAGTGGCTACTAGAACTGGTAGAAGGACTCAGGAACCTCTGTATCCTGAACGCCACCCTAAGAGAATTGAGCAAGATTCTCAGAGAAATAATATAGATGCGCCTAGTCCTTCTAAAAGGAAGAAAAAGAAAAATGATAGGACTTTGCATGCTTCTAGTGAACCTATTGCTGAAACACCTGAGAATCCAAATGATATTTCTATTTATGATGCTGAAACACAATCTGGTAATGAACCTGAAACTAGTGATAATGTTAATGATAATGTTCATATTGATGCCCAACCTAGCAATCATAATGATATAGAAATTGAACCTGCTGTTGATCTTGATAACCCACAATCAAAGAATCAACGTTATGATAAGAGAGAATTTGTTGCTAGGAAACACGATAAAGAAAGAGAACCATGGGTTCAGAAACCTATGCCTTTTCCTCCCAGACCATCCAAGAAAAAGGATGATGAGGATTTTAAGCACTTTGCTGAAATGACTAGACCTATCTTTTTGCGTATGCGATTAACTGATATGCTTAAAATGAATCCTTATGCTAAGTACATGACAAATATTGTTACAAATAAAAGAAAGATACCAGAAGCTGAAATTTCCACCATGCTTGCTAATTATACTTTTAAAGGTGGAATACCAAAGAAACTTGGAGATCCAGGAGTACCCACTATACCATGCTCCATCAAAAGAAACTATGTTAAAACTGCTTTATGTGATCTTGGAGCCGGTGTTAGTGTTATGCCTCTATCTTTATATCGTAGAATTGATTTGAATAAGTTGACACCTACTGAAATATCTTTGCAAATGGCTGATAAATCAACTGCTATACTTGTCGGTATTTGTGAGGATGTGCCTGTTGTGGTTGCAAACGTTACTATTTTAACGGACTTTGTTATTCTTGATATTCCCGAGGACGATAGTATGTCTATTATTCTTGGAAGACCCTTTTTGAATACTGCAGGGGCTGTTATTGATTGCAACAAAGGCAATATCACTTTTCATGTTAATGGTAATGAGCATACAGTACACTTTCCGAGGAAACAACCTCAAGTTCATAGTATCAACTCTATTGGAAAAATTCCATCGATTATATTTGGAGTTTTTGAATTTCCTCTTCCTATTGTCAAGAAGAAATATGATATTCTTATTATTGGGGATGTGCATATCCCCGTTGAGGTAACATAGTGTTATTCAAAATTTCTCTGGTTCCATGTTATTCAGAATGAGTTTGTTAACAAGACCTGATCAACCTTGTTAGTGGATCCCTTTTGATGAGCATGAGATGGATGAAACTAGAAGGCACAACCTTCTGTACCCTCTTTTACTTTCTGTTATTCATATTAAATAAAATAAAAATAGTATTTTCTGTCTGTTATCTAAATTATCCGTGCAATATAAAAATACCCCGAAAATAAAAGTTCTTTAAATGCCCTGAAATTTAAATATGATTTTTTTCTGGAATATTTGAGAATATTTGACACTGAGAACACAACACCGGGGGCATCCACCTGGCCACGAGGGTTGAGGGCGCGCCCTACCCGCCTGGGCACGCCCCCTGCCTCATGGGCCCACGGTGGCCCTCCTCCACTTATTCCTGCACCCACACACTTCTTCTTCCTCCCACAGACACCAATATCCAGCTCAAGCACGAGTTCTAGCTCATTTTGCTGCGATTTTCGATCTCCTTGCTCAAAGCACCTCTCACAAAACTGCTTGGGGAGATTGTTCCTTGGTATGTGACTCCTCCATTGGTCCAATTAGTTTTTGTTCTAGTGCTTTATTCATTGCAAATTTATCCTGCCTAGGTGACCATGTTCTTGATCTTGCATGTCAAATTTATATGGTTCCAAGTGGTTTTGATGCATGATATAGGCTCTAGGCACTTGTAGGAGTAGTTGCTATCAATATTGTTGAGTTTGGTTCACTTTTATTTTTAAGTTACTAAAAATTTCAGAATTTTTCAGAAAATAATGAAGAGAGTTTTGAGGGGCTCATCGAGCCGAAGCTCGAAGGAAAAGCAAAATGAAAAATCAGAGAGGCCCAAATATAATCTGCCTCGCACCGCGGTGGTTCGCCCGTGTGAATGGCCTTCCAATGATTTCTTGAGAGCAGACGGGATTTATGATGATTTTTATGAATTGGCTGAGAATGCAGGCCTCACCGCCTTCCTCCACGACCAACGCGAACAATATCTCTTACTCACCAATATCTTTATGCAAAACTTTCATTTCCATGCTAGGAGCTCAACACCTACGGTGGAGTTTTATTTATATGATGAGCATAAGGAGATGTCACTTTATGATTTTCGTCGGGTTTGTTTGATCCCTTTCGAGGGCACAGTAGAGGAACCACATCGCGGCGATGTGGATGTGTTTATTGATACCATCACTATAGGGGAAACAAGGAAGGTTTCCGATGCACAAATCACTAGCATACATTTTCCTGTTTTACTCTACTTTGCAATATTTGCTAGTCGTTGCTTAATTGGTCACAGAAAATGTGGAAACCTTAGTGTTCCTGATATTATTATATTGTTCCACGGTTTATTCTGTGATAACTCTGTTAGTATGGGCGGTATTGTTGCTAAACGGTTAAGTCTGAACCGTATAAAGGGCCCCATCTTTGGAGGCATCTATGCTTCACGCCTAGCTGCACATTTTAACATACCTATTAGGCATTATGAGAAGGAAGAAAAATTGCTGCCTCATGTTTATTTACATTATAAGAGTATGGTGGCACACGATTTTATTGTTAAGAATAGGGAAGGGGAGCTTAAATACAAATTGTTCTTTGATAAACATCATCCAGAGACTATTACCCTGCCTGCTCCTTCCTTGTTTGATTTATCTGCACGCAAGTACCTTGATCCGTTAGAGGCTATTCACGCCTACCAGAACCTTACATCAGCCATAGAGCCAGAGTCGGAACCACAAGTTGATCCTCCACGACAGTCTAATTACTAGTGGGATCCGGAGATGATTGCCAACCAGTGGCAATTAGAGTCTTCTTCTTTGTAGTACGACCCCAGCTACAACTATGGATATCTGCCAGGCCATCCGTGGCAATAAACCAACTTAGGCCAAAAGCCTGAGCTTGGGGGAGTACGTATTTCTCACCAACATTACATTTATGATCACACACTCATTGCTAGATGTCGGTGCTCATACTTTTTCATTGTAATATCCACGCTAGTTTATTTTCCTTTTTATGCTTTCTTCTTGTGTGTTTGATAAACCTTAAGAAAAACCAAAAAAATATAGTTGTAGCTTTTAATTAGTTGACTTTCAATGGTTGTAGTAGTAATTAAAAAGAAAACCCAAAAATATTTCCTGTTCTTCTTTTGCTTGTTGGGAGCTTTCTCTTGCAAATAGTTTTATTTCTTTTCTTTTCTTTGGGGGTCGATAGGAGAAGACCATAATTGAATTATTGAAGTGGATCTTATATGCATTATTGTTGATCTGACAAAAGAGCCCATATTGCATTGTCTTCTCCTATTTATTGAATGCTTGCAAATTCCAGCTTAGTCCAATGCACGTGCACTAGTATTATTATCCACATCGCTCGGTCGTGCAAGTGAAAGGCAATTATGACGATATATGATGGACTGACTGAGGTGAGAAAAGCGGGTATGAACTCGATCTCTCTTGTTTTGGTAAATATTATTAGTTCATCATTCCTGATTCAGCCTATTATGAATAAACATGTTTGCAATGACAACTACAGATCATAGTTTCTTGTGCCATGCTTGATTAGCTAGGAGCTTATAATGGTTTACCTTGCGTGCGAACATGCTATTAAAATGGTTGTGATGTGGTATGATAGGGTGGTATCCTCCTCTAAATGATTTAAGTGACTTGACTTGGAACATGTTCACGCATGTAGTTGAAACAAAATCAACATAGCCTTCACGATATTTATGTTCATGGTGAACTATATCCTACCCATGCTTGCATTCGGTGTTGATTAATTTTAATGCATGTTCATGACTGTTGTCGCTCTCTAGCTGGTTGCTTCCCAGTATTTTTCTAGCCTTCACGTGTACTAAGCGGGAATACTGCTTGTGCATCCAATCCCTTAAACCCCAAAGTTATTCCATATGAGCCCACCATACCTACCTATATACGGTATCTTCCTGTCGTTCCAAGTAAATTTGTATGTGCCAAACTCTAAACCTTCAAATAAACATTCTGTTTTGTATGCTCGAATGGCTCATGTATCAACTAGGGCTGTCCGTATCTTCCATGTTAGGCGGGTTATTCTCAAGAGGAGTGGACTCCGCTCCTGACTCACGAGAAAATGGCGGGTCACCGGGATGCCCAGTCCCATGCTTTATGCAAACTAAATCAAAATAATTGCAAACAAAACCCCCCTGGGACTCTTGTTAGTTGGAGGCACTCGTTGTTTCGAGCAAGCCATGGATTGATGCTTGTTGGTGGAGGGGGAGTATAAACTTTACCATTCTGTTTGGGAACCGCCTATAATGTGTGTAGCATGGAAGATATCGCCATATCTTGGTTGTTATGTTGACAATGAAAGTATACCGCTCAAAATATTATTCACCTCTATTTCAAAACCGAGCTCTGGCACCTCTACAAATCCCTGCTTCCCTCTGGGAAGGGCCTATCTATTTACTTTCATGTTGGGTCATCATCCTCTTATTAAAAAGCACCAGTTGGAGAGCACCACTGTCATTTGCATTCATTACTGTTAGTGTACATTGAGTATGACTTGACTGGATCTCTTTTACCATGAATTACAATTTCTAGTCAGTCCTTGATCTTTAAAGGTGCTCTGCATTTATGTTTTGCGGTCTCAGAAAGGCTAGCGAGATACCATCTTGTTATATCATATTATGATTGTTTTGAGAAAGTGTTGTCATCCGAGATTTATTATTATTGCTCGCTAGTTGATTATGCCATTGATATGAGTAAACATGAGACCTATGTGTTATTGTGAATATGGTTAGTTCATAATATTTGCTGAAAACTTGAATGCTGGCTTTACATATTTACAACAACAAGAGCAAACAAAGTTTGTAAAAGTTTTTCTTTACCACTTTCAGTTTGTCAATTGAATTGCTTGAGGACAAGCAAAGGTTTAAGCTTGGGGGAGTTGATATGTCTCCATTGTATCTACTTTTCTAAACACTTTTGCCCTTGTTTTGGACTCTAACTTGCATGATTTGAATGGAACTAACCTAGACTGACGCTGTTTTCAGCAGAAATGCCATAGTGTTATTTATGTGGAGAAACAAAAGTTCTCGGAATGACCTCAAACTTCACGGAACATCTTTTTGGATATAATAAAAAATCCTTGCAAAAGATGAAGACCAGGGGGCCCACACCCTAGCCACGAGGGTGTGGGGGGCGCGCCCCCCTACCTCGTGGGCCCCCTGGAGCTCCTCCGACCTCAACTCCAACTCTATATATTTGCTTTCGGGGAGAAAAAAATCAGAGAGAAGGATTCATCGCGTTTTACGATACGGAGCCGCCGCCAAGCCCT
This sequence comes from Triticum urartu, assembly GCF_003073215.2. Lineage (NCBI taxonomy): Eukaryota > Viridiplantae > Streptophyta > Magnoliopsida > Poales > Poaceae > Triticum > Triticum urartu. The sequence continues at coordinate 138,581,736 of NC_053024.1, read as the reverse complement.
AAAATCTCTCGGGAGGGCTGATCTGGAGTCCGTTCGGGGCTTCGGAGAGGGGAATCCATCGCCATCGTCATCATCAACCATCCTCCATCACCAATTTCATGATGCTCACCGTCGTGCGTGAGTAATTCCATCATAGGCTTGCTGGACCGTGATGGGTTGGATGAGATTTATCATGTAATCGAGTTAGTTTTGTTAGGGTTTGATCCCTAGTATCCACTATGTTCTGAGATTGATGTTGCTATGACTTTTCTATGCTTAATTCTTGTCACTAGGGCCCGAGTGCCATGATTTCAGATCTGAACCTATTATGTTTTCATCAATATATGAGAGTTCTTGATCCTATCTTGCAAGTCTATAGTCACCTACTATGTGTTATGATCCGGCAACGCCGAAGTGACAATAATCGGGACCACTCCCGGTGATGACCGTAGTTTGAGGAGTTCATGTATTCACTATGTGTTAATGCTTTGGTCCGGTACTCTATTAAAAGGAGGCCTTAATATCCCTTAGTTTATGCTAGGACCCCGCTGCCACAGGAGGGTAGGACAAAAGATGTCATGCAAGTTCTCTTCCATAAGCACGTATGACTATATTCGGAATACATGCCTACATTACATTGATGAATCGGAGCTAGTTCCATGTCACCCTAGGTTATGACTGTTACATGATGAACCGCATCCGGCATAATTCTCTATCACTGATCCATTGCCTACGAGCTTCCATATATTGTTCTTTGCTTATTTACTTTTCCGTTGCTATTGTTACAACCACTACAAAATACCGAAAATATTACTTTTGCTATCATTACCTTTTGCTACCGTTACCACTACTATCATATTACCTTGCTACTACACTCTTTGCTGTAGATATTAAGTTTCCAGGTGTGGTTGAATTGACAACTCAGCTGCTAATACTTGAGAATATTCTTTGGCTCCCCTTGTGTCGAATCAATAAATTTGGGTTGAATACTCTACCCTTGAAAACTGTTGCGATCCCCTACACTTGTGGGTTATCAGGGTTTCGCGGCTGGAGCAGAGAGGTTATGGCGACCTGGGATTTCGAATGGTGAAAAGGAGGCGATGGGAGGGGGAACCATGACTTAGGGACACACTTGTCCAAAATGTAGGGTGTGTTACAAAAGTACTCCCACTGATTTGAACTAGTGTCCCTTTCTGCTCAGGGTTAGAAGGGGGATTTCGCGTGTTGGGATTTGGCAGCTGGAGGGCGTTTTCATGGGCGTTGTAATTTTGGGATAGCAAGGCGCGGGTAGTGAAGGTGCGAGTTCTGGGAGCACGATATCTGAATTTTCGGGATATAACAAGGCGCGGGTTTAATTTTAGGGACAAACCTAACGTGTAGTATTGTACATAACAAATCAATTCGCACTTCCCTCAAAAAAAAACTATTCACACCACACAAAGAGAGAGTCTTGTCCCGTTTTACTATACAAATGTCATTCAAAGCTATGAATCCATGTTATGTCCCATTAAAGTTTTTCGCTGGCTGTATAATGCATGCAACTTACTCATACCAACATTTTACTGCATTCCAAATGTCTATACTACCGCTGCAATTCGAACTAAATTTGAATTTGTTTATCTATTTGATTAAGAATCTACAATCATGATTGTTGCCAACTTAAATCATCATTCGTGTATTACCTTAACAACACACCACATGATTACTATAGAGATTGATATGAACTATGTGTACTATATGAACTCGAATTCAAATTTTTGAAAACACTTGATGTTGATTCCAAATAGTAGTACATTTGATGTACTAACTAGATATTCACAATCTAAACCATGTTCCATATGTACACCGTGTTTATCACACAAAGTATAGTGCCCTTCCCTGTAGCGACCCGACCTCAAACGGTCAAGTCTCTGTGCTTCAGTGTCATCCCTGGATCGGTAATGCTGACACACACAGTACTTGAAGGATTTATAATAGAGTAGCAATCACACACTTATTACATCGAATGTCTCAAGAGAGAACTTATTACAATAAATATGGCATAAGGCCATCTAATACGATAACAGTGGAAGTCTTGGAAGATAAAGTGAGTCCATCAACTCCAATGGCATAGCTGAGCTGTACAGCAACGACCTAACGAACCTTACTCCTTGTCTGAAAAGTCTACAACATAATACGTTGCAGCCCGAAAACGGGTCAGCACATGGAATATGCTGGCAATGTAACACAATAGAGCAAGAATAGAATAATGCTATCACTATATGCATATTTGGCTAGTGGAAAGCTCTATGGTTAAAGTTTTGCGAAAAAGCCAATTTTTCCCTACAACAAAGGAATAGATTTTATTTAACTATCATGGTAGTTGAAACATCATTGAGAAGGTTCCTCCAACTCTATCCCATTAGAAGTAATTATCAACCCAACAATATTAATTTAGAGTGATGAGATACATATGATAATCCAAGCACTAGATACTCAAGATGTCCATAACCGGGGACACGACTAACCATGATTAGTTTGTACACTCTGCAGAGGTTTGCGCACTTTTCCCCACAAGACTCGATCTCCTCTGTTTGATTTCTCGCACTACCTGGTGTTTGAGAAATGGATGACCGAGACACAGTCTTTCAGAAGCATTAACTGTCTACTCCGGATAGACTATACCACCTACAACTCACTACCTGCTAGTCTACCCCTACAAGAGCTTCACGCAACTTAATCAACTATGCTAGAGCCCATATTAGCTTGTGGCTGCACACGGAAGTTTCTAGCATGAAATATGTCAGTTCCCTTTGAGCCTGGGTGGCGGACCTTAGGATTATCACACGGGTACTCTGGGATATCCTAGGACAACACTGGATTCTCCAAGTGCCCGACAAGCAATCCACCCAGATGTGTATTAAAGTTGCCACCTTAAGTTGAACCATTAATTAACAATCTCGCACCTGTCATGGTTTCACTCAAACCCAATCAACCTCTATGAGCATAGCATGGCAATATAAGCAATACGTAGAAGTAACTCCCAAGGGTTTGATAATGAACAGGTGAGTAGGTACTACCTCATCTACTTCCCAATCCCACATGTTATCAAGTCCTAACCATGCATTTTTTGAGGGTTGAAACTAATGCATAAAAACTGGGTGATAAAGGGATATGATCAAAGTGTTACTTGCCTTGCTGATGATCCGCAAAACCTAGAGACTCGTAGTAGCACGCTTCGCACTCCGGGTGATCTATCGCAAACAAACAATAGCATACATAAGAAATAAAGCAAAGGTGCATGGGTAAACTCAAATAAGAGATCTAACCAGAAAGTTCAACTTAAGAACTCCGGTTTGCGAAAAGAATCAAATCAAACAGAGCAACGAAACTCGAACTGCGAAAGAAATAAGATCCGATTACTAATCTGGACTAAGGCCAAATTTTACTGTATCAAAATCTCGTTCAAGTTGGTTAAATGGAAAGAGGGTTTTGAGACGAAACTCTAGGCACTTGAATCGCCTGATTCCGATAAAAGAGCGAAAAGACAAACTAAAACGAAAATCGGATCAGAAATCGCGATTGGAAATAATCGCGGAAAATCCGAGAAAAAGAAAAACTGACGAACAGGCTAATGAACGAACGTTCGCTTTCTATGGCTAACGAGTGAACACCGTTCGTTAAAACGAACATACGGATGAATGCCCGCTAAGTAACTAAACCGAGAAAACCGGCGAACCGATCTATTAAAAAAACGAAACCTAGGGTTTTCGAAAAAAACAGAACCAGTTTTAAAATAAAACTGAACGACGGCGGCGGCGGTGTATACCTCCGGCGAGGATGCAGCGAGGTGGGGTGGCTCCGGCGGGGCTCGGCTGCGGCGGCGGCTTCGGGAGGTGGTGGCGGAGGGCAGCGGCTTGGAGTCCCGAGGGGCCCCGAGGTCGGCTTATAGGGGGCGGTGGCTTGCGGGAGGGGGCGGGGCAGAGTCCCGGGCAGCGACGATGTGGCGACCGTGTGCTGGCCGGACTCGGGCATGGGAGGCGATGGCGTGGTGCGGGCTGGCGGCCTGGCTCGGCTGGGCCACGGTCCAGTCGGGCGCGGAATAAGTTTTTTTAAAAGAATTCCACCGAGAATAAATCCTAGAAAAATAAATAAAAATAAAAAAATGCCAAAACAAATTTTCACCGTCTAAATAAAATATTTAGAACAAGATGAACATTTTCTTAGCCCTAAAATGTAATTTTTTGAAAACGTGCAATTTTTCTAATGCAAATAAAATAGCAATAAAATCCGGATAAAATCAAATATTTGATTTTAATATTTTTCCTCCAATATTTCATTTATTTTGGAGAAGTCATATTATCTCCTCTCATATATTTTAACATGGAATATTTTTGGGGAGAAAAATAATTAAAACAAAAAATCCTCGTTTCAATATATAAAATTTCAAATATGATACAATGAAATCCCCAAGTCTCTCTCCGAGGGTCCTTGAGTTGCTTAGGATTTCGAGGATCACGCCAAAATGCAATAAAATATGATATGCAATGATGACCTAATGCATAACGTTCCAAATTGAAAGTTTGGGATGTTACAAACCTACCCCCCTTAAGATGAATCTCGCCCTCGAGATTCGGGTTGGCTAGAAAATAGGTGTGGGTGGTCTTTGCGAAGACCATCCTCTCGTTCCCAGGTGGCTTCGTCCTCGGTATGGTGGCTCCACTGAACTTTGCAAAACTTAATAACCTTGCTGCGGGTAACTCGGCTGGTAAACTCAAGAATCTGACTGGCTTCTCCTCATAGGTCAAATCATTTTCCAATTGAATCGCTTCCAGCGGTACTGGATCTCTCACGGGAATGTCAGCCATCTCTGCGTGGCACTTCTTCAACTGACAAACGTGGAACACATCGTGAACTCCTGACAATCCTTCGGGTAATTCCAATTTATAAGCAACTTCTCCCATACGTTCCAAAACTCTGTATGGTCCCACAAAGCATGGCGCTAACTTTGCCTTAACTCCAAAGCGCTTAACTCCTCGGAGTGGTGATACTCGAAGATACACTATCTCCGATTTCATAGACTACCTCCTTGCATTTTGAATCTGCATAACTCTTCTTTCGGGAATGAGCTACCTTCAGTCTATCTCTAATCAATTTAACCTTCTCTTCTGATTCCTTAATCAAATCTGGTCCAAACAACTGATGGTCTCCAACTTCATCCCACAACAACGGTGTCCCGCACCTCCTTCCGTACAAGGCTTCGAAAAGGTGCCATTTTCAAACTGGCTTGGTAACTGTTGTTGTACGAGAACTCTGCGTAGGGCAAGTTGTCATCCCAGCTAGATCCATAATCTAGTGCACAAGCTCCCAACAGATCCTCCAGGATCTGGTTGACTCTCTCGGTCTGTCCATCTGTTTGTGGTTGAAAAGCTGTACTAAACTCCAGTCTGGTTCCCAAAGTTTCATGCAACTGATTCCAAAACTTTGAGGTAAACTGGGTTCCTCTATCTTATACAATTGTTCTCGGAACTCCATGCAAACATACGATCCTGGTCATGTATAGCTTTGCCAACTTGGCACTTGTATAGGTGGTTTTCACTGGAATAAAGTGAGCTACTTTGGTCAAGCGATCAACTACTACCCATAGAGAATCATATCCTGATTTGGTCATGGGCAATCCAGTGATGAAATCCATGCCAAGCTTATCCCACTTCTATTTGGGTATCGGCATAGGCTGTAACAATCCAGCTGGCTTTTGATGTTTTGCCTTCACTCTCTGACATACATCACACACGGCTACATAGTCGGCAATATCCTTCTTCATACCAGTCCACCAGAAATGCTCCTTTAAATCCACATACATCTTGGTGTTTCCGGGGTGAATCGAGTATGGTGAGTCATGAGCCTCCTGAAGTATTAACTTCCTGATCTCTGTGGTATTGGGCACATAAACGCGGTCCTCAAACCACAAGGTGTCGTGTTCATCCTCACGAAAACCTTTGGCCTTTCCTTTGCTCATTCTCTCTTTTATCTCGGCGATTTCTTTGTCATCCTTCTGAGCTTCTCGAATCTTTCCTAACAATGTAGACCGAACTTCCATTGTTGCAACAAAACCTCTAGGGACAATCTCCAATCGAAGTTCCCTGAGATCCTCTGCCAACTCCTTTGGCAATTCTGCGCTTATGAGTGTGTTGGCATAACTCTTCCGGCTCAAAGCGTCTGCTACGACGTTGGCCTTGCCTGGATGATAGTGAAGCTTCATGTCATAATCCTTTATAAGCTCCAACCATCTCCTCTGGCTAAGGTTCAGCTCCTTCTGTGTGAAAATGTACTTCAAACTCTTATGGTTAGTGTATACATCGCAATGGTTTCCAATAAGATAATGTCTCCAAGTCTTCAACGCATGCACTACGGCAGCCAACTCCAAGTCATGTGTGGCATAGTTTAACTCATGTGATTTCAGTTGTCACGAGGCATACAAAACAACTCTTCCGTCCTGCATCAGTAATCCTCCAAGTCATAAGCGAGAGGCGTCACAATACACTTGGAAATCCTTGCGTATATCTGGCAGAATCAGTATTGGGTCTATAGTCAGATGTTTCATTAACTCCTGAAAACTGGCTTCACATTCTTCCATCCATTTAAATTTTATATCCTTCTTCAATAGCTCTGTCATTGGCTTCACAATCTTGGAAACATTCTCAATGAACCTCCGGTAGTATCCTGTGAGTCCAAGAAAACTACGGATCTCGCTAACTGAAGTGGGTGCCAACCATTCAGTGACTGACTGAACCTTGGTGGGGTCTACTACTATACCTTCTCGTGATATGACATGTCCAAGGAATCCAACTTCTTTCAACCAAAACTCACATTTGCTGAACTTGGCATACAACTGATGTTCCCTGAGTTTCTCGAGAACTAAACGCAAATGCTCTTTGTGCTCCTCTTCATTCTTCGAATATACCATTATATCATCAATGAACACCACAACAAACTTATCCAAATATTCCATGAACACCTTGTTCATCATGCTCATGAAATAGGCAGGGGCGTTAGTCAGTCCAAATGACATGACCGTATACTCATATAACCCGTACCTTGTGGTAAATGCGGTTTTAGGTGTATCCTTTTCCCGGATCTTCAGCTGGTGATATCCTGATCGCAGATCGATCTTTGAGAACACCTTAGCTCCTTGCAACTGGTCAAACATATGATTGATCATCAGCAGTGGGTATTTGTTCTTGATGGTCACCTCATTCAATGCACGATAATCAACAACCATCCTTAGAGACTTATCCTTCTTCTCAACCAAAAGTACTGGGGCTCCCCATGGTGATGAACTCCGTCGGATGTAACCTTTCTCCAATAACTCCTTGATCTGCTTCTTAATCTCCTCCAGATCATTTGCGGGCATCCGGTAGGGTCTCTTTGATATTGGCCTGGTACCTGGCAATAGCTCTATCAAAAACTCGATGTCTCGATCTAGTGGCATGCCTGGTAACTCCTCTGGAAAAACATCTTGGTAATCCTTCACTCCAGGCACTTCCTCCTGAACAACTCCCGTGAGGGTATTTACTTGGATACTCCTAGGCGCATGTCTAGATACATACTTGATCCTTTTTCCCTAAGGGTGGTGAGAAAAATTGATTTGCTAGCACAGTCAATGCTTCCTCCATACTTTGACATCCAGTCCATGCCTAATATAACATCCAATCCTTGTGACTCCAAAATTATTCGGTCTGACAGAAAAACATGGCTACCAATGGTTAGGGGTATCTGGTCGCACCATCGGCTAGCCATATACTCTACTCCAGGTGAACTTACTAACAGAGGGGTCCTAAGGGTTTGGGTTGGTAGTTTAAACTTATTCACGAATCCCCTTGATATGTATGAATGCGATGCACCCGTACCAAAAAGAACAACGGCGGTAAAAGACTTAACCAAAAACTTACCAATAATTGCGTCTGGCTGCCCTTCAACTTCCTCCATGTTAACTGGTTCACTTGTCCTTTGTTGAATGGATTAGGCTTCTTCCCAGCGCTCCCATTACCGTTTCCATTCTTCGCTTCAGGGCACTCCGTGGCATAATGTCCAGTCTTTCCGCACTTGAAACAAGTAACGTGGCTTAGGTCTCTCTTGGCGGGTGTGGCTGGATTGGAACGGTTTTGATTGCTGCTTGCTCCATTCCCATTCCCGTTCCTTGGGCCAGTATGATTATGGGTACTTCCTCCATTGTGGGTGTGGCCTCCATGGTTATGAACAAGTCCTCCCGAGTTCAGGGTTTGACGAGGCTTCTGCTGAGCTCCTGAGTTATACCTTCATTGTCCATACTTCCTTTTGCGGCTCTCAATTTGCTGCTGCTTCCCTTCAATCATAAGAGCCTTGTCTACCAACTCCTGGTAGTTGTTAAATGTTGCCACCATCAACTGCATGCTCATCTCATTGTTCAGCCCTTCCATAAACTTCTCCTGCTTCGCGGCATCTGTGGCCACATCGTCAGGGGCATAACAAGACATCTTACTAAATTCATGCACGTACTACCCAACAGTATGGTTCCCATGGAGCAAGTTGCGAAACTCACGCTTCTTCATGCTCATAGCTCTTATTGAGACATGGGCGGTGCAGAATGCTTGCTGAAACTGATCCCATGTAACGGTGGCTATAGGATAGGAGACTATGTAATTCTCCCACCATGAGGCTGCCGGTCCATCCAACTGATGTGCGGCAAAATACACCTTCTCAGCATCTGTACAACCTGTAGTGGTTAAATCCCTTCCAATCCTGCAGAGCCAATCATCTGCCACTATTGGCTCGGTGCTGCTGGAAAACACCGGCGGCTGCAACCTCAGAAAGCGGGCTAAGTTGTCAACTGGTGGTGGGTTGTTGTTGTTGTTGTCGTTGCCTTGATTCTGAGCTAACAACTGCATCAGTGTATTCTATTGTTGGATCAACTGAGTAAGCTCCGATGGGAAAGTAAATCCGGGGTCATGTCTCGGAGGCATCTGAGGGTTTAGAGGGAAGAGAATAGAATAGAATGAGGTCTGGTGAGTAAAACACTACCCATATGCACATGAGACAAACACAATCATATCACTCAATCAATCAAGCAAGGCATACAATCGATCTAACTATCGTTAGAAAAGTGCTCGGACTATACTTTATACATGGTGGAATACTACTACTGATGTGGTGGTCTACTAGAAATATTGATCAATCAAAGACTCCATGATGTCTGCTCCAGCTTCATCTTCATAGTCATCATCGCTATCATCGGGGTCTGAGTCGGTGTCGTCGATGATGATGTAGTCCTCAGAACGAATCTCCTTGGGTTCTTCGTCTTCTCCTCCTGGCGCGGGGTCTCCCATGAATACTCCTAGCTTCATTTCCAGATCATCATTCTTCTCCACTAGTACGACGATTTCCTCCTCATAATCTTCGCGAGTAGCCTTGAGTTCTTCCTCCAGTTCTGTCATCCTTGTCATTGCCTTCTTCATATCTATCATGCCTGCGCACATCTGGTTCTCCTAGCGACGAATGTGCTGGTTTAACTCTTGGATGAAAGCGGTGATTGATCTATCCTTCCTGGTGCTGATCATCTCCCATTGCTCATCTCGGCGCCCACAAATCTGATAGATAGTATCCTAAAGCTCCTTATGGTAAACTTCTCCAATGCGTACCATGGTGATGTGAGCTGCCATACTCTTTCCTAGACTCCAGGTTGGTGCATCAAAGGAAAACTATATGGGTTTGGTGACAGGCACGAATGTCCTTCCTGGAACTTGAACTTGGATCATCCATCGCTCCTCTTCTGGTAAAGTGGTGTTGTAAGTCCCGGTGAAGCTTGGTATCTCAATGTTCGGGTACTTAGTGACTTCCTTCAAGTGTCGTCCAAAAGGTGCGTCTTCATCCGGTTGTGCAAACTTGTTCCTTGCGTCCGCCATCCTAAAGAGTAGAAAATGCAGAGGAGTTAGAAATGAGAAGAGAGTGGTGATCTAGGGCTTTAGCTTAGTAGTCGTGTCCTACACTCAGCGTGTGCTCTAATACCAGCTTGCAGCGACCCGACCTCAAACGGTCAAATCTCTGTGCTCCAGTGTCATCCCTGGATCGGTAATGCTGACACACACAGTACTCGAAGGATTTATAACAGAGTAGCAATCACACACTTATTACATCGAATGTCTCAACAGAGAACTTATTACAATAAATATGGCTTAAGGCCATCTAATACGATAACAGCTGAGCTGTACGGCAACAACCTAACGAACCTTACTCCTCGTCTAAAAAGTCTGCAACATAATACGTTGAAGCCCGAAAACGGGTCAGCACATGGAATATGCTAGCAATGTAACATAGTAGAGCAAGAACAGAATAATGCTACCACTATATGCATATTTTGCTGGTGGAAAGCTCTATGGTTAAAGTTTTGCAAAAAGCCAATTTTTCCCTACAACAAAGGAAGAGATTTTATTTAACTATCATGGTAGTTGAAACATCATTGAGAAGGTTCCTCCAACTCAATCCCACTAAAAGTAATTATCAACCCAACAATATTAATTTCGAGTGATGAGATACATATGATAATCCAAGTACTAGATGCTCAAGATGTCCATAACCGGGGACACGACTAACCATGATTAGTTTGTACACTCTGCAGAGGTTTGCACACTTTTCCCCACAAGACTCAATCTACTCCATTGGATTTCTCGCACTACCTGGTGTTTGAGAAATGGATGACCGAGACACAGTCTTTTAGAAGCATTAACTCTCTACTCCGGATAGACTATACCACCTACAACCCACTACCTGCTAGTCTACCTCTTCAAGAGCTTCACGCAACTTAATCAACTATGCTAGAGCCCATAATAGCTTGTGGCTGCACATGGAAGTTTCTAGCATGAAATATCTCAGTTCCCTTTGAGCCTGGGTGGCGGACCTTAGGATTATCACATGGGTACTCCGGCATATCCTAGGACAACACTGGATTCTCCAGGTGCCCAACAAGCAATCCACCTAGATGTGTATTAAAGTTGCCACCTTAAGTTGAACCATTAATTAACAATCTCGCATCTTTCATGGTTTCACTCAAACCCAATCCACGTCTACGAGCATAGCATGGCAATATAAGCAATACGTAGAAGTAACTCCCAAGGGTTTGATAATGAACATGTGAGTAGGTACTACCTCATCTACTTCCCAATCCCACATGTTATCAAGTCCTAATCATGCAATGTCTGAGGGTTGAAACTAATGCATAAAAACTAGGTGATAAAGGGATATGATCGAAGTGTTACTTGCCTTGCTGATGATCCACAAAACCTAGAGACTCGTAGTAGCACGCTTCGCACTACGGGTGCTCTATCGCAAACAAACAATAGCATACATAAGCAATCAAGTAAAGGTGCACGGGTAAAACTCAAATAAGAGATCTAACCAGAAAGTTCAACTTAACAACTCCGGTTTGCAAAAAGAATCAAATCAAACGGAGCAACGAAACTCGAACTACGAAAGAAACAAGATCCGATTACTGATCTGGACTAAGGTCAAATTTTACTGTATCAAAATCTTGTTCAAGTTGGTTAAATGGAAAGAGGCTTTCGAGATGAAACTCTAGGTGCTTGAATTGCCTGATTTCGATAAACGGGCGAAAAGAGAAACTAAAACGAAAATCGGATCATAAATCACGATTGGAAATAATCGCAGAAAATCCGAGAAAAAGAAAAAGTGACTAATAGGCTAACGAATGAACGTTCGCTGTCTGTGGCTAATGAGTGAACACCGTTAGTTAAAACGAACGTACGGACGAACATCCGCTAAGTAATTAAAAGAAGAAAACCGGCGAACCGATCTATTAAAAAAACCTAGGGTTTTAAAAAACGAACCGATTTTAAAATAAAACCGAACGACGGCGGCGGCGGCGTATACCTCCGGTGAGGCTCCGGCGAGGCGGGGCGGCTCCGGCGGGGTTCGGCTGCCGCGATGGGGCAGCAGCGAGGCGGCGGTGTGGCGGCGAGGCGCTGCGGGCGGCGGCTTTGGGTCCCGAGGGGCCCCGGGCTCGACTTATAAGGGGGGTGGCTTGCGGGAGGGGGCGGGGCGGAGTCCCGGGCGGCGACGGCGCGGCGGCCGTGTCCTGGCCAGACTCGGGCACGGGAGGCGGCGGCGCGGTGCGGGCCGGTGGCCTGGCTCGGCTGGGCCTCGGCCGAGTCGGGCACGGAAGAAGTTTTTTTTAAGAATTCCGCCGAGAATAAATCCTAGAAAAATAAAGAAAAATCTAAAAATGCAAAAACAAAATTTCACCGTCTAAATAAAATATTTAGAACAAGATGAACATTTTCTTGGCCCTAAAATGTAATTTTTTGAAAACGTGCAATTTTTCTAATGCAAATAAAATAGCAATAAAATCCGGATAAAATCAAATATTTGATTTTAATATTTTTCCTCCAATATTTCATTTATTTTGGAGAAGTCATATTATCTCCTCTCATATATTTTAACATGAAATATTTTTGGGGAGAAAAATAATTAAAACCAAAAATCCTTGTTTCAATATTTTGATAAAATTTCAAATATGAAACAGTGAATTCCCCAACTCTCTCTCCGAGGGTCCTGGAGTTGCTTAGGATTTCGAGGATCACGCCAAAATGTAATAAAATATGATATGCAATGATGACCTAATGTATAACATTCCAAATTGAAAATTTGGGATGTTACACGCCCCCTACATTATGACAAGTATTTATCCCTAAGCTGCAAAAGCCACACATTATCCCAAATTATAATCAAGGTTCTACATTATGATATCTTCTTCAAATATTCGAATCCACTTTTTTTATAATGAATTGTGATCTTTGTTCGTCTTTTACACCATCACGATCCTCTTCTCTTTGTAGCTAGCTAGCGCTAACTTTCTATCATGCATGCACATGCTCACCCCCTCTCACCCTCCCTTAGCGTCCCCTCCATCGCGCACATTCATTACTTATCTTTAGGTCATTCACCCTTGGTGTGTGTAGCTCCCCGGCTCCTTCTTTCCGGCACACACGGGTCGATATACCTCTGTAGCCAAGTGTGCCTACCACAAACACACACTTCCCCACTTCTCTTCTCACTGTCCATGCCCCCTATGTCCAATACGGTTCCACGCAGGTGCACACTCCTGCCCCTCTTTTCATCGATGTCATACTCGCACAGTCCTCCCCCTTGACATAGTAGTCCTCTCGCACCACCTCCTAGCCGCACCCTCTCCCCCTGTCCGTCTCTCCTGACCTTATTTGCTTCTAACGCATGCATGCATGTATACGTACCGATCTCCCTACATATAGGTAGGCCGACTATAATTCTTTTCCCCACGCACCGATCGACTTACCTCACTAGTTATGTCTCTCCCTTTCTCGGACACACGATGATTGATCCTCCTATGTAGTTACTGATACGTCCATTTTGCATCATGCTTTTATATCGATATTTATTGCATTATGGGCTGTTATTACACATTACGTCACAATACTTATGCCTATTCTCTCTTATTTTACAAGGCTTACATGAATAGGGAGAATGCTGACAGCTGGAATTCTAGGATGGAAAAGGAGCAAATATTAGAGACCTATTTTGCACATCTCCAAAATTCCTGAAACTTCACAGGAGCACGTTTCAGAATATATATATAAAATATTGGGAAAAAGAAGTACCAGAGGGGGGGCCACCCACCGTCCACGAGGGTGGAGTGCGCGTCCTACCCCCCTGGGCGCCCCCTGCCTCATGGGCCCCCTTGCAGCCCTCTGATGCCCATCTTTGGCTATATGGAGTCTTTCACCGAGAAAAAAAATCATAAGCAAGCTCATGGGATGAAACTCCGCCCCCACAAGGCGGAACCTTGGCGGAACCAATCTAGGGCTCCCGTGGAGCTGTTTTGTTGGGGAAACTTCCCTCCGGGAGGAGGAAATCATCACCACTATCATCATCATCGATCCTCTCATCAGGAGGGGATCAATCTCCATCAACATCTTCACCAGCACTAGCCTCTCTCAAACCCTAGTTCATCTCTTGTATCCAATCTTTGTATCAAAACCTCATATTGGTACCTGTGGGTTGCTAGTAGTGTTTATTGCTCCTTGTAGTTGATGCTAGTTGCTTTACTTGGTGGAAGATCGTATGTTCAGATCCATTATGCATATTAATACCCCTCTGATTATGAACATGAATATGATTTGTGAGTAGTTACGTTTGTTCCTAAGGACATGGGAGAAGTCTTGCTATAAGTAGTCATGTGAATTTGGTATTTGTTCGATATTTTCATGAGATGTATGTTGTCTTTCCTCTAGTGGTGTTATGTGAACGTCGAGTACATGACACTTCACCATTGTTTGGGCCTAGAGGAAGGTATTGGGAAGTAATAAGTAGATGATGGGTTGCTAGAGTGACAGAAGCGTAAACCCTAGTTTATAAGTTGCTTCGTAAGGGGCTGATTTCGATCCATACGTTTCATGTTGTGGTTAGGTTTACCTTAATACTTGTTTTGTAGTTGCGGATGCTTGCAATAGGGGTTAATCATAAGTGGGATGATTTTCCAAGGAAGGATAGTACCCAAGCACCGGTCCACCCACATATCAAATTATCAAAGTACCAAACGCGAATCATATGAACGTGATGAAAACTCGCTTGATGATAATTCCCATGTGTCCTCGGGAGCGCTTTCCTTTATATAAGAGTTTGTCCAGGCTTGTCCTTTGCTACAAAAAGGATTGGGCCATCTTTCTGCACCTTATTTACTTTTATTACTTGTTACCCATTACCAATTACCTTATCACAAAACTATCTATTACCGATAATTTCAGTGCTTGCATAGAATACCTTGCTGAAAACCGCTTATCATTTCCTTCTGCTCCTCGTTGGGATCGACACTCTTACTTATCGAAAAGTCTACAATAGATCCCCTACACTTGTGGGTCATCAAGTCTCTTTTCTGGCGCCGTTTCCGGGGAGTGAAGCGCCTTTGGTAGGTGGAATTTGGTAAGGAAACATTTATATAGTGTGCTGAAATTTACTGTCACTTGTTACTATGGAACATAATCCTTTGAGGGGCTTGTTCGGGGTATCTTCACCCCGACCAGTAGAGCAAAGAGTTGCTCCTCAATCTACTGAACCTAGTGAAAATGTTTAGTTTGAAATTCCTTTGGGTATGATAGAGAAACTGCTAGCTAATCCTTTCACAAGTGATGGAACATTACATCCCGATTTGCACCTAATCTATCTGGATGAAGTTTGTGGATTATTTAAGCTTGCAGGTATGCCTGAGGATGTTATCAAGCAGAAGGTATTCCCTTTATCTTTCAAGGAAAATGCATTGACATGGTTTAGGCTATGTGATGATATGGGATCATGGAACTACAACCGATTGAAATTGGAATTTCATCAGAAGTTTTATCCTATGCATCTTGTTCATAGTGATCATAATCTTTCCCTAATAATAAAGCACGGATTGACTCCGTGGGTTCACCGTCACAATACGCTTTCTTCTTATGTCACAATACGCTTTTACGATTTGTATAGGCAAAATCGTAATATAAACGAGGTGGTACTAATTTGAGGTCTCCTTGTGGAAGTTTTCATTTGTCACTCGTTATAGGATTTTAGTACGACGAGAAAAATGGATCAGCCTTTTTTCTCTCCGTCTCACATACCTGATTGGGCCTCTGGCCGTCCATCAGCATCCTGCGTATTGTCTAAAAAAAGCAGCCTGTGTTGTGGCCCAACAACGAAACAGGCAAAAAATAGCTACTGCTGTCAGGTATCGAACTCACCACCTACCATGGGTCTTCCTTAGGTAGATCCAACTGATCTAAGTCATGCTTGCATAAAGAGGACAAGTTTCACATATATTGTATAGTACCACCTCACCTCTTTGGGTATAATTTCACCTATTTATATATGAGTACAAGTTGAAATCAATAAGCTTCTTGAGAGTAATAAGGAGAGGGAATTATACAATTAAATTGGCTAAAGCACAATAGACACGCCATTGAAGGAGGGATTACTGGGAGAAAATGATGCCATTAAATGGGCTGATGCACAACGGCCACTCCATCCATGGAGCGATTAGTGGGAAATTTTTTAAGTTAGTGAATTAATTAATTAACTAACGAGGAAGAGGATTTGTGAGACATGGTTTGAAGGATTTGAACCAGCATTATGTGATTTTTCACTCGACGTTACTTGATTTTCTCATACTGTACATACTCTGATTTAGTTAATTCTAGGACCACTTCTCGAGAAAATATACAGACTAACTATATACTTCTAATATAAATTTGAAGGTTTTGTTGCATATTATTGATAAAACACATATAATTTTCCACAAAATAGAGCACACTATACCTGGCCATACCTCGGGCCGGGCCGGGCTTCGGGCCAGGCCTAGCCAAGCCCGACATAAAAAACCCAGGCCCGGGCCCGGCTCGGCCATCGGGCCTGTTTTCTGAGCCCGAGCCCGGCTCGAACACGTAAAATCCCGTCGGGCTCCGGGCCAGCCCGGCCCGACCTTCAGAAAAGTGCAAAATCGACGGGCCTGGCCTGGCCCGGCCATCGGGCTCAAAATCTAGGCCCGAGCCCGACCCGGGAGCAGCATCATGCAGGGCCGGGTCGGGCCGTGCTGGCCGGGCCGGGCTTCCCATGGCCAGGTATACATATAATACATATGGACTCGATTTTTTGACAAAAAATTACAGGTGTCTACTGTTCGACTCTATCACGTTGGATGTTAAGGAGACCATGGTGCAGGATACCTGTTTCAAATACGACCAGGGCTCTACCCATTCGTGCTGACACCGTCGAGATAGAGGTCAAAATCATGGATGGCGACGGACGACTTATTCAATACTAGGAACTCCATCTCGCTTGTTCTGTCAATCGCATACCCAGCGTCAAGATCACATTTGCACTCGCAAAGTTTTCAGGTTTTGCGTGGGAACTGAAATTTCATCAACAGTTCACATTATTGTGTAACTTCCCTAACTTTCATAGAACAACTCCAAAATTCACAGCCAATAGGCCATGTGTTGTCAACCTACTACAACCTTAACGTGGCTAACACATTTTTAATAAGGTTCATCATCCCATTCACCAGGAGGGCCTTGACTTCCTTCACTACTTATAAGTTTATTCGTTTAAATACACTGTCATCTACTTCACGGTAATTGGTGATTTACTTCGTAACGATGTATGCATCAACTTTGGTAATTGGTGATTTAGTTTGGACTTGGGAGGATGCATGCATCAAGTTGAACAGAGATTGGTGTTGAATAGATGTATAAGTTGGCCACCATTTGTGATGGTAGCAAACATTAGAATTGACAACTTGGATGGGTTGGGCATGCAAGCATTTGTTTCTCCTGTTGCAACCCACTTGCACATTTGCTATGAAAAATATATGAAGCGCTCTTGAACATAAGAAAAAGTGTCAATGACCTATCAGGATTTCATCAACCAAATTGTCCATCTTTTACTAAAAAAGCATAGCACCATAGGAGTGCAAGGAAATTTTATCCCGTTCCAACACATGGACATGTGGCGGACTGAGACGAGGAAGGCGGAATAAGTGGAGGCATGAGACGTGTAACAATCTCTCCCGTTGCAACGCACGGGCATTTGTGCTAGTTATATATATAATTTTTGGCCTCACGAAGGAGAAAGCATCGCTCAAGCTTGGGGGAGGCTTAAGTCAATATTATATTCATGCCCCAATCGTGAGCTCTCAAGAGAAATTATTATTCAAAATTTTTATGCTCGACTTTCTCTCGATAATCGCTCCATGCTCGATACTTGTACTGGCTCTTTTATGATGAAGACTATTGAATTCAAATGGGATTTATTGGAAAGAATTAAACGCAACTCTGAAGATTGGGATCTCGACGAAGGTAAGGAGTCAGGTATAACACCTAAGTTTGATTGTGTTAAATCTTTTATGGATACCGATGCTTTCCGTGAATTTAGCACTAAATATGCACTTGACTCTGAGATAGTAGCTTCTTTCTGTGAATCCTTTGCTACTCATGTTGATCTCCCTAAGGAGAAGTGGTTTAAATATAATCCTCCTATTGAAGTAAAAGTAGTTGCACCTATTAAAGTTGAAGAAAAGACTATCACTTATAATGATCTTATTGTTCCTAGTGCTTATATTGAGAAACCACCTTTCCCTATTAGAATTAAGGATTATGCTAAAACTTCAACTGTAGTTCGTAAGAGTAATACTAGAACACCTACTCCCTCTGAGAAAATTAAAGTTGAACCTGGTGTTGCTATGGTTAAAGATCTCTTGGCCGATAATATTGATGGGCATGTTATTTACTTCTGTGATGAAGCTGCTAGAATTGCTAGACCCGATACTAAAAATAAGCATAGACATGTTGTAGGCATGCCTGTTGTTTCTATTAAATTAGGAGATCATTTCTATCATGGCTTATGTGATATGGGTGCTAGTGCAAGTGCAATACCTCATTCCTTATACAAAGAAATTATGCATGATATTGCACCTGCTGAGATAGAGGAAATTGATGTTAAAATTAAGCTTGCCAATAGAGACACTATTTCACCAGTTGGGATTGTTAGAGATGTTGAAGTCTTGTGTGGGAAAGTCAAATATCCTGCTGATTTTCTTGTTCTTGGTTCCCCACAAGATAAGTTTTGTCCCATTATATTTGGTAGACCCTTCTTGAATACTGTTAATGCTAAGATAGACTGCAAAAAGGATGTTGTTACTGTTGGTTTGGGGGATATGTCTCATGATTTTAATTTTTGCTAAATTTCGTAGACAACCCCATGATAGAGAATTGCCTAGTAAAGATGAAATTATTGGTCTTGCTTCTATTGCCATGCCTCCTAGTGATCCTTTAGAACAATATTTGCTAGACCATGAAAATGATATGTTTATGAATGAAAGAAGGGAAATAGATGAAGTATTCTTTAAACAGGGACCTATTTTGAAAGACAACTTGCCTGTTGAAATCCTAGGGGATCCTCCTCCACCCAAGGGTGATCCCGTGTTTGAGCTTAAACCTTTACCTGATACTCTTAAATACACTTATCTTGATGAGAAGAGATATATCCTGTTATTATTAGTGCTAACCTTTCAGAGCATGAGGAAAATAAATTATTGAAAACTCTGAAGAACCATCATGCTACTATTGGATATACTCTTGATGATCTTAAGGGCATTAGTCCCACTCTATGCCAGCACAAAATAAAATTGGAGAAAGACGCTTGTAACATCCCAAATTTTCAATTTGGAATGTTATACATAGATCATTCTTGCATATCATATTTTATTGCATTTCATCTCGTGATCCTCGAAATCCTAAGCAGCGCAAGGACCCTCGGAGAGAGTTGGGGATTTCCCCAGTTTTCAAATTTGATTTTATCAAATTCTGAAATGAGGATTTTGGTTTTAATTATTTTTCTCTCCGAAAATATTTCATATTAAAATATATGAGAGGAGATAATATGACTTCTCCAAAATAAATGAAATATTGGAGGAAAAATATTAAAATAAATATTTGTTTTTATTAGGATTTTATTTGCAATTTTGTTTGCATTAGAAAAATTGCACGTTTTCAAAATTGCATTTTAGGGCCAAGAAAATGTTCATCTCGTTCTAAATATTTCATTTAGACCGTGAAAAATTTGTTTTGGCATTTTTAGATTTCTCATTTTTATTTTCTAGGATTTTGATTAGTTCCAGCGGAATTTATTTAAAAAAAAAGAGAGAAAAATGCGCAGTGGCTAACTGGGCCGAAGCCCAGCCGCCAGCCCACCTCCCCTGCGACGTCGTCTCCCTCAAGGGACCGATGCCGCCACGCCGCCCCGGACCGGAGTCCGGCTAGGACTCCGCCCCGCTGCCTCTTTGCCCCCTCCCCAAGGCATACCCCCCCCTTTTCCCCCCCCCCCCCCCCCCCGCGACCACCACCCGCCACCGCGGCCTCGCCCCGCCCGCAGTAGCTGCCGCCTGCCGCTGCCGCTACCGCCTTGCCGTGCCGCGCCGCCACCTCGCCTCGTCGTCGCCGCCATGTCTTGCCGGACCGACGAGGTAGTTGCCGTTTTTTTAAAGAAAACCGATCCAGTTTTTTTAAAGAAAACCCTAGTTCGTTTTTTTCAGTTCACCGGTTTTTCCCATTTTTCTTTTTAGAGGACGTTTGTCCGTACATTCGTTTAATGAACGGTTTTCGCTCGTTAGTTACAGATAATGAACGTTCGTTCGTTAGCCTGTTCGTCAGTTTTCTTTTATAGGATTTTTATGCGGTTATTTCTGATCGTGATTTTGATCTGATTTTCGTTCTAGTTTATCTTTTCGCTCGTTAGTCGGAATCAGGCGATTCAAGCGCCTAGATCTTCATCTCGAGACACTCTTTCCGCTTAACCAACTTGAACAAGCTTTTGCTACTGTAAAATTTGACCTAGGTCCAGATTAGTAACGGATCTTGTTTCTTTCACCGTTTGAGTTTTGTTGCTCCGTTTGATTTGATTCTTTTCGCAAACCGGAGTTCTTAAGTTGAAGTTTCTGGTTAGATCTTATTATTTGAGTTTTACCTGTGCTTCTTTTCTTGATTGCTTATGTATGCTATTGTTTGTTTGCGATAGAATTCCCGGTGTGCGAAGCGTGTATTTGGAGTCTCTAGGTTACGCGGATCGTCAGCAAAGCAAGTAACACTTTGATAATATCCCTTTATCACCCAATTTTTATGTATTAGTTCCAATCCTCAAACATTGCATGGTTAGGATGACATTAACATGTGGATTGGGAAGTAGTTGATGAGGTAGAACCTATTGCCCTGTTACATTTAAACCCTTGGGAGTTACTTACGAATTGCTTATATTGCTATGCTATGCTCGTAGACGTGGTTTGGGTGAGTGAAATCCATGACAGATGTGAGATTGTTAATTAATGGTTCAACTTAAGGTGGCTACTTAAATACACATCTGGGTGGATTCAGGCACATGGAGTACCCAGTGTTGCCTGTATTTTTGGAAATCCCGGAGTACATGTGTGATCTTCCTATGGACCGCCACCCAGACTCAAAGGGAACTGAGATGATTCATGCTAGAAACTTCCGTGTGCAGCCACAAGCTATTATGGGCTCTAGCATAGTTGAGTAAGTTACGTGAAGCTCTTGAAGAGGTGGATCAGCAGGTAGTGGGTTGTAGGTTTGGTATGGTCTGCCCGGAGTAGAGAGTTAATGTTTTTGAAAGACTATGTCTCGGTCATCCGTTTCTCTAACACCATGTAGTGTGAGAAGTCCGATGGAGGCGATCGAGTCTTGTGGGGAAAAGTGCGCAAACCTCTGTAGAGTGTACAAACTAATCATGGTTAGCCGTGTCCCCGGTTATGGACATCTTGAGTATCTAGTACTTGGAGTATCTTAAGTATCTCATGACTCTGAATTAATATTGCTGGGTTGATAATTACCTTAATTGGGATTGAGTTGGAGGAACCTTCTCAATGATGTTTCAACTACCATGATAGTTAAACTAAAATCTATTCCTTTGTTGTAGGGAAAAATTTGCTTTTCGCAAAACTGTAACCATAGAGCTTTCCACCTGCTGACCCGTTTTCAGGCTACAATGTTCTTGATCTACTGTAGTGGTAGCATTATTCTATTCTTGATCTACTGTATTACTTTGCAAGCATATTCCATCTGCTGACCCGTTTTCGGGCTGCAATGTATTATGTTGCAGACTTTTCAGATGAGGAGTAAGGTTCGTTAGGTCGTTGTCGTGCAGCTCAGCTATGCCGTTGGAGTTGATGGACTCACTTTATCTTCCAAGCCTTCCGCTCTTATTGTACTAGATGGCCTTAAGCCATACTTATTATAATAAGTTCTCTTTGGAGACATTTGATGTAATAAGTGTGTGATTGCTACTCTGTTATAAATCTTCGAGTACTGTGTGTGTCAGCATTACCAATCCAGGGATGACACTGAAGCACAGAGACTAGAACGTTTGAGGTCGGGTTGCTACAAGATGGTATTAGAGCACACGCTGAGTGTAAGACACAACCACTAACCTAAAAGCCATAGATCACTATTCTCTCCTCATTTCTGACTCCTCTCCATTTTCTACTCTTTAGGATGGCGGATGCAAGGAACAAGTTTGCACAACCAGATGAAGAAGCACCTTTTGGACGGCACTTTAAGGAAGTCACTAGGTACCTAAACATAGGAATGCAAAGCTTCACCGGGACCTACAACGCCACTTTACCAGAAGAGGAGCGATGGATGATTCAAGTTCAAGTTCTAGGAAGAACCTTCACGCCAGTCACCAAACCCATAGAGTTTTCCTTTGATGCACCAACTTGGAGTTTAGGAAAGAGTATGGCAGCTCACATCACCATGGGACGCATTGGAGAAGTTTACCAAACGGAGCTTAAGGATACTATCTACCAGATCTGTGGGCGCCGACATGAGCAATGGGAGATGATCAGCACCAGGAAGGATAGATCAATTGTAGCTTTCATCCAGGAACTAAACCAGAACATTCGACACCAGGAGAATCAGATGTGCGCAGGCATGATAGAACTGAAGAAGGCGATGACAAGGATCACGGAACTGGAGGAAGAACTCAAGGCTACACGTGAAGATTATGAGGAGGAAATCATCATACTAGTGGAGAAGAATGATGATCTGGAAAGGAAGCTAGGAGTATTCCTAGGAGACCCCGCACCAGGAGGAGAAGCAGAAGAACCCAAGGAGATTCGCCCAGAGGACTACATCATCATCGACGGCACCGACTCCGATCTTAGCGATGATGACTATGAATACGAAGCTGGAGCAGATATCATGGAGTCTTCAACCGAGGAATATTTTTAGTAGACCACCACATCAGTAGTAGTATTCCACCATGTAAATAGAGTAGTCCGAGCACTTTTGTAACGATAGTTAGATCGATTGTATGCCTTTGCTTGATTGATTGAGTGAAATGATTGTGTTTGTCTCATGTGCATATGGGTAGTGCTTTCTCATTAGACCTCATTCTATTCTAATCTCTCCCCTCTAAACCCATCAGATGCCTCCGAGACGTGACCCTAGATTTGCTTTCCCACGGGAGCTCACTCAGTTGATCCAGCAACAGAATACCCTGATGCAGTTGTTAGTTCAGAACCAAGACAACAACAACAACAATCCACCACCACCACCACCAGTTGACAACTTAGCCCGTTTTCTGAGGTTGCAACCGTCGATGTTTTCTATAGTAGCCTATAGAAGGTGCGTTTTGCCGCACATCAGTTGGATGGACCAACAGCCTCATGGTGGGAAAATTACACTGTCACCTACCCTATAGCCACGGTAACATGGGACCAGTTTCAGCAAGCCTTCCGTACAACCCATGTCTCAACTGGAGCCATGAATATGAAGAAGCGTGAGTTTTGCAACTTACGCCAGGGGAACCGTACTGTGGCTCAGTACGCGAATGAGTTTAGCAAGTTATCTCGCTATGCCCCTGATGATGTGGCCAGAGATGCCGCAAAGCAGGAGAAGTTTATGGAAGGGCTGAATGATGAGATGAGTATGCAGTTGATGGTGGCAACCTTCAACAACTACCAGGAGTTGGTAGATAAGGCTCTTATGATTGAAGGGAAGCAGCAGCAGATTGAGAGCCGTAAGAGGAAGTATGGACAAGGGAGGTATAACTCAGGAGCTCAGCAGAAGCCTCGCCTAACCCCGAACTCGGGAGGACTTGTTCATAACCATGGAGGCCACACCCATAATGGAGGAAGTAACCATAATCATACTGGCCCAAGGAATGGGAATGGGAATGGAGCAAGCAATAGTCAGAACCGCCCCAATCCAGCCGCACCCACCAAGAGAGACCTAAGCCACGGAGTGCCCTGAAGGTAAGAATGGAAATGGAAATGGGAGCGCTGGGAAGAAGCCCAATCCATTCAAGAAAGGAAAAGTGAACCACGTTAACGTGGCGGAGGTTGAAGGGCAGTCAGACGCAGTTATAGGTAAGTTTTTGGTTAAGTCATTTACCGCTCTTGTTCTTTTTGATACTGGTGCATCACATTCATACATATCAAGGGAATTTGTGGATAAGTTTAAACTACCGACCCAAACCCTTAGGACCCCTTTGTTAGTAAGCTCACCTGGAGCAGTGTTTATGGCTAGTCGATGGTGCGACCAGATACCCTTAACCATTGGCAACCATGTTTTCCGTCCGACCTAATTATCTTGGAGTCACAAGGATTGGATGTGATATTAGGTATGGAATGGATGTCAAAGTACGGAGGAAGCATTGATGGTGTTAGTAAGTCAATTTGTCTCACCACACCGGAGGGAAAAATGATCAAGTATATATCTAGGCATGCGCCAAGAAGTAGCCAAATAAATGCCCTCACGGGAGTTGTTTAGGAGGAAGTGCCTGGAGTGAAGGATTACCCGGATGTTTTCCTAGAGGAGTTACCAGGCATGCCACCGGATCGAGATATTGAGTTTTTGATAGAGCTATTGCCAGGCACAGGGCCAATATCCAAGAGACCCCATAGGATGCCCGCGAATGATCTGGAGGAGATTAAGAAATAGATCAAGGAATGGTATACATTCGATGGAGTTCATCATCATGGGGAACCCCAGTGCTTTTGGTTGAGAAGAAGGATAAATCCCTAAGAATGGTTGTTGATTATCGGGCATTGAATGAAGTGACGATCAAGAACAAGCACCCATTGCCGATGATCAATGATCTGTTTGATCAGGTGCAAGGAGCTAAGGTGTTTTCGAAGATTGATCTGCGATCAGGATACCATCAGCTGAAGATTCGCGAGAAGGATATACCAAAGACAGCCTTCACCACACGGTACGGGTTATACGAATATACGGTCATGTCGTTTGGACTGACTAATGCCCCTTCCTATTTCATGAGCATGATGAACAATGTGTTCATGGAATATTTGGATAAGTTTGTTGTGGTGTTCATTGATGATCTAATGGTATATTCGAAGAATGAAGAGGAACACAACGAGCATTTGTGTTTAGTTCTCGAGAAACTCAGGGAACATTAGTTGTATGCCATGTTCAGTAAATGCGATTTTTGGTTGAAGGAAGTCGGATTCCTTGGACATGTTATATCAGGAGAAGGTATAGCAGTAGACCCCACCAAGGTTCAGTCAGTCACTGAATGGTTGGCACCCACTTCAATTAGCTAGATCCGCAGTTTTCTTGGACTCGCAGGATATTATCGGAGATTTATTGAGAATTTTTCCAAAATTGCGAAGCCAATGACGGAGTTATTGAAGAAGCATACCAAGTTTAAATGGACGGAAGATTGCGAGGCAAGTTTACAGGAGCTTAAGAAACGTTTGACTACAACTCCAGTGCTGACACTGCCAGATATATGCAAGGATTTCCAAGTGTATTGCGGCACCTCTCGCTTAGGACATGGAAGTGTTCTTATGCAGGACGGAAGAGTTGTTTCGTATACCTCGCGACAACTGAAACCACACGAGTTAAATTATGCCACACATGATTTGGAGGTAGCAGCTGTAGTAGATGTGTTGAAAACTTGGAGACATTACCTTATTGGAAACCATTGTGATGTGTACATAGATCATAAGAGTTTGAAGTAAATTTTCACCTAGAAGGAACTAAACCTTAGGCAGAGAAGATGGTTGGAGCTTATAAAGGATTATGACATGAAGCTTCACTATCATCCAGGAAAGGCCAATGTCATAGCAGACGCTTTGAGCCGGAAGAGTTATGTTAATACCCTAGAGAGCATGGGAATGCCGAAGGAGCTAGTGGAGGATCTCCGGGAAATTCGATTGGAGATTGTTCCTAGAGGTTTTGTTGCAACAATGGAGGTACAGTCTACATTGTTGGGAAAAATTCGAGAAGCTCAGAAGGATGACAAAGAGATTGCCGAGATAAAGGAGAAAATGAGCGAAGGAAAGGCCAAAGGTTTTCGTGAGGATGAACACGACACCTTATGGTTTGAGGACCGTGTTTATGTGCCCAATAACACAGAGATCGGGAAGTTAATACTTCAGGAGGCTCATGACTCACCATACTCGATACACCCCGTAAACACCAAGATGTATTTGGATTTGAAGGAACGTTTCTGGTGGACAGGTATGAAGAAGGATATCGCCGAGTATGTGGCCGTATGTGATGTATGTCAGAGAGTTAAGGCAGAGCATCAAAAGCCAGCAGGATTGTTACAGCCTATGCCGATACCCGAATGGAAGTGGGATAAACTTGGCGTGGATTTTATCACTGGATTACCCAGGACCAAATCAGGATATGATTCTATATGGGTAGTAGTTGACCGCTTGACCAAAGTGGCATACTTTATCTAAGTGAAAAGAACTTATACCAGTGCAAAGTTGGCCAAGATATATATGACCAGGATCGTATGTCTGCATGGAGTTTCGAGGACCATCGTATCGGATAGAGGGACACAGTTTACCTCAAAGTTTTGGCATCAGTTACACCAGACCTTGGGAACGAGATTGGAGTTCAATACAGCATTTTACCCGTAGACGGATGGACAGACCGAGAGAGTCAACCAGATTCCGAAGGACATGTTGAGAGCCTGTGCGCTTGATTATGGATCTAGTTGGGATCACAATCTGCCTTAGGCAGAGTTCTCATACAACAATAGTTACCAAGCCGGTCTGAAGATGGCACCGTTCGAAGCCCTGTACGGCCGAAGGTGCAGAACACCATTGATGTGGGATGAAGTTGGAGACCGATAGTTGTTTGGACCAGACTTGATCAAAGAGTCTGAGGAGAAAGTTAAACTGATTTGAGATAGACTGAAGATAGCTCAGTCCAGGCAGAAGAGTTATGCAGATTCAAAACACAAGGAGGTAACATATGAAATCGGAGACACAACATATCTGTGAGTATCACCTTTGCGAGGAGTGAAACGTTTTGGAGTTAAGGGAAAGTTAGCCCCGAGATTTGTAGGACCGTATCGTGTTTTGGAATGGATGGGAGAAGTTGCCTACAAGTTGGAGTTACCTGAAGGACTGTCAGGAGTTCGCGATGTGTTTCACGTTTCCCACTTGAAGAAGTGCCATGCTGAGATGGCCGACATACCGCTAAGAGATATCGTACCCTTGGAGGCGATTCAGTTGGACAATGACTTGACTTATGAGGAGAAGCCAGTCAAGATTTTGGAGTTTGCCAGTCGAGTCACCCGCAACAAGGTTATTAAGTTTTGCAAAGTTCAGTGGAGCCACCATACCGAGGATGAAGCCACCTGGGAACGAGAGGATGATCTTCGCAAACACCACCCACACCTAATTTCTAGCCAACCCGAATCTCGAGGGCGAGATTCATCTTAAGGGGGGTAGCTTTGTAACATCCCAAATTTTCAATTTGGAATGTTATACATAGATCATTCTTGCATATCATATTTTATTGCATTTCGTCTTGCCATCCTCGAAATCCTAAGCAGCTCAAGGACCCTCGGAGAGAGTTGGGGATTTCCCCGGTTTTCAAATTTGATTTTATCAAATTCTGAAACGAGGATTTTGGTTTTAATTATTTTTCTCTTCGAAAATATTTCATATTAAAATATATGAGCAGAGATAATATGACTTCCCCAAAATAAATGAAATATTGGAGGAAAAATATTAAAATCAATATTTGTTTCTATTTGGATTTTATTTGCAATTTTGTTTGCATTAGAAAAATTGCACGTTTTCAAAATTGCATTTTAGGGCCAAGAAAATGTTCATCTCGTTCTAAATATTTCATTAGACGGTGAAAATTTGTTTTGGCAATTTTATATTTTTTTATTTTATTTTCTAGGATTTTTTTTAGTTTACGCGGATTTTTTATAAAATAATGCGTAGTGGCTAACTGGGCCAAAGCCTAGCCGCCGGCCCACCTCCCCCGCAACGCCGTCTCCCTCAGGAGACCGACGCCGCCATGCCGCTCCGGACCGGAGTCCGGCTAGGACTCCGTCCCGCCGCCCCTTTGCCCCTCCCCAGGGCACCCCTCCCCTTATATACCCCTGCCCTCCCGGCCACCACCACCCGCCACCGCTGCCTCGCCCCGCCCGCAGCAGCCGCCGCCGCCCGCTGCCGCCGCCTTGTCATGCCGCGCCGCCTCGCCTCGCCGTCGCCACCGTGTCTCGCCGGACAGACGAGGCAGTCGCCAGGTTTTTTTAAAAGAAAACCGATCCGTTTTTTTGAAAGAAAACCCTAGTTCATTTTTTTCGGTTCGCTGGTCTTTCCCGGTTTTTCTTTTTAGCGGACGTTCGTCCGTATGTTCGTTTAATGAACGGTTTTCACTCGTTAGTTACAGATAACGAACGTTCATTCGTTAGCCTGTTCGTCAGTTTTCTTTTATCGGATTTTTCCGCGGTTATTTCTGATCGCGATTTCTGACCCGATATTCGTTCTAGTTTATCTTTTCGCTCGTTAGTCAGAATCAAGCAATTCAAGTGCCTAGATCTTCGTCTCGAGACCCTCTTTCTGCTTAACCAACTTGAACAAGCTTTTGCTACTGTAAAAATTTAACCTAGGTCCAGATTAGTAACGGATCTTATTTCTTTCACCGTTTGAGTTTCGTTGCTCAGTTCGATTTGATTGTTTCTGCAAACTGGTGTTCTTAAGTTGAGCTTTCTGGTTAGATCTTCTTATTTGAGTTTTACCCGTGCTTCTTTGCTTGATTGCTTATGTATGCTATTGTTTGTTTGCGATACAATTCTCGGAGTGCGAAGCGTGTTATTTGGAGTCTCTAGGTTACGCGGATCGTCAGCAAGGCAAGTAACACTTTGATCATATCCTTTTATCACCCAGTTTTTATGCATTAGTTCCAATCCTCAAACATTGCATGGTTAGGATGACATTAACATGTGGGTTGGGAAGTAGTTGATGAGGTAGAACCTATTTCCCTGTTACATTTAAACCCTTGGGATTTACTTACGAATTGCTTATATTACTATGCTATGCTCGTAGACGTGGTTTGGGTGAGTGAAATCTATGATAGATGTGTGATTGTTAATTAATGGTTCAACTAAAGGTGGCAACTTAAATACACATATGGGTGGTTTGAGGCACCTGGAGTACCCAGTGTTGCCTGTATTTTTCGAAATTCCGGAGTACCCATGTGATCTTCCTATGGACCACCACCCTGACTCAAAGGGAACTGAGATGATTCATGCTAGAAACTTCCGTGTACAGCCACAAGATATTATGGGCTCTAGCATAGTCGAGTAAGTTACGTGAAGCTCTTGAAGAGGTGGATCAGCAGGTAGTGGGTTGTAGGTTTGGTATGGTCTGCCCGGAGTAGAGAGTTAATGTTTTTGAAAGACTGTGTCTCGGTCATCCGTTTCTCAAACACCACGTAGTGCGAGAAATCCAACGGAGGCGATCGAGTCTTGTGGGGAAAAGTGCGCATACCTCCGCAGAGTGTACAAACTAATCATGGTTAGCCGTGTCCCCGGTTATGGACATCTTGAGTATCTAGTACTTGGAGTATCTTAAGTATATCATCACTCTAAATTAATATTGTTGGGTTGATAATTACCTTAATTGGGATTGAGTTGGAGGAACCTTCTCAATGATGTTTCAACTACCATGATAGTTAAACTAAAATCTATTCCTTTGTTGTAGGGAAAAATTGGCTTTTCGCAAAACTGTAACCATAGAGCTTTCCACCAGCCAAATATGCATGTAGTGGTAGCATTATTCTGTTCTTGCTCTACTGTGTTACATTGCAAGCATATTCCATGTGCTGACCCGTTTTCGGGCTGCAACGTATTATGTTGCAGGCTTTTCAGACGAGGAGTAAGGTTCGTTAGGTCGTTGCCGTGAATCTCAGCTATGCCGTTGGAGTTGATGAACTCACTTTATCTTCCAAGCCTTCCGCTGTTATCGTATTAGATGGCCTTAAGCCATACTTATTGTAATAAGTTCTCTTTGGAGACATTCGATGTAATAAGTGTGTGATTGCTACTCTGTTACAAACCCTCGAGTACTGTGTGTGTCAGCATTACCGATCCAGGGATGACACTGAAGCACAGAGACTTGACTGTTTGAGGTCGGGTCACTACAACGCTAAACGAGTTGTTGATCATCAACGAGGGTTACATCCAAAGATGAAAGAAGTGGTAAGAAAATAAATACTAAATCTTCTGGAGGTAGGTATAATTTATCCCATTGCTGATAGTCAGTGGGTGAGTCCTGTCCATTGTGTCCCTAAGAAGGGAGGTATTACTGTTGTTCCTAATGATAAAGATGAATTGATCCCACAAAGAATTGTTATAGGTTATAGAATGGTGATTGATTTCCGTAAATTAAATAAAGCTACTAAAAAGGATCATTACCCTTTACCGTTTATTGATCAAATGAGATTATCCAAACATTCACATTTTTGCTTTCAAGATGGTTACTCTGGTTTCTCTCAAATACCTGTGTCAAAAGTGGATCAAGAAAAGACAACTTTTACTTGCCCTTTCGGTACCTTTGCTTAAAGACGTATGACTTTTGGTTTATGGAATGCACCTACTACCTTTCAAAGATGTATGACTGCTATATTCTTTTCCTTTTGTGAAAAGATTGTTGAGGTATTCATGGACGATTTCTCCATTTACGGAACTTCTTTTGATGATTGCTTAAGCAACCTTGATAGAGTTTTGCAGAGATGTGAAGAAACTAATCTTGTATTGAATTGGGAGCAGTGCCACTTTATGGTTAATGAAGGTATTGTCTTGGGGAATAAAATTTCTGAAAGAGGTATTGAAGTTGATAAAGCTAAAGTTGATGCCATTAAAAAGATGCCATGTCCTAAGGATATTAAAGGTATAAGAAGTTTCCTTGGTCATGCCGGTTTTTATAGGAGGTTCATTAAGGACTTTTATAAAATTTCTAGGCCTCTGACTAATCTCTTACAAAAACATGTTCCTTTTGTCTCTGATGATGATTGTTGTGTAGAAGCATTTGAAATACTTAAGAAAGCTTTGATTTCTGCACCTATAGTTCAGCCTCCTGATTGGAATCTACCATTTGAAATTTTGTGTGATGCTAGCGATTATGCTGTAGGGGCTGTGCTAGGACAAAGGGTTGATAAGAAATTAAATGTTATCCAATATGCTAGTAAAACCCTAGACAGTGCCCAGGGAAATTATGCTACTACCAAAAAAGAATTTTTAGCAGTTGTATTTGCTTGTGATAAGTTCAGACCTTATATTGTTGATTCCAAAGTAACTGTTCACACTAATCATGCTGCTATTAAATATCTTATGGAAAAGAAACATGCTAAACCTACACTTATTAGATGGGTTCTCTTGCTACAAGAATTTGATTTGCATATTATTGATAGAAAGGGAGCTAAGAACCCCGTTGCAGACAACTTGTCTAGGTTAGAGAATGTTCTTGATGACCCACTACCTATTGATGATAGCTTTCCTGATGAACAATTAGCTATGATAAGTGCTTTTCATACTGCTCCATGGTATGCTGATTATGCTAATTACATTATTGCTAAATTTATACCACCTAGTTTCACATACCAGCAAAAGAAAAAGTTCTTCTATGATTTAAGACATTACTTCTGGGATGACCCGCATCTTTATAATGAAGGAGTAGATGGTGTTATTAGACGTTGTGTACCTGAGCATAAACAGGAACAGATCCTACGCAAGTGTCACTCCGAGGCTTATGGAGGACACCATCTTGGAGATAGAACTGCACATAAGGTATTGCAATCCGGTTTTTATTGGCCTACTCTCTTTAAGGACGCCCATAAGTTTGTTTTGTCTTGTGAAGAATTTCAAGGAATTGGTAATATTAGTAGACGTCAAGAAATGCCAATGAATTATTCACTTGTCATTGAACCATTTGATGTTTGGGGCTTTGATTATATGGGACCGTTTCCTTCCTCTAATTGGTATACACATATTTTAGTTGTTGTTGATTACATTACTAAGTGGGTAGAAGCTATTCCAACTAGTAGTAATGATCATAACACATGTATTAAGATGCTTAAAGAAGTTATTTTTCCGAGGTTTGGAGTTCCTAGATACTTAATGACTGATGGTGGTTCACATTTTATTCATGGTGCTTTCTGTAAAATGCTTGCTAAGTATGATGTTAATCATAGAATTGCATCTCCATATCATCCACAGTCTAGTGGTCAAGTAGAATTGAGTAATAGAGAGCTTAAATTAATTTTGCAAAAGACTATTAATAGATCTAGGAAGAATTGGTCCAAGAAACTTGATGATGCATTATGGGCCTATAGAACTGCATACAAAAATCCTATGGGTTTGTCTCCATATAAAATGCTTTATTGTAAAGCATGTCACTTACCTCTCGAACTAAAACATAAGGCATATTGGGCCATTAAATAGCTCAATTATGATTTCATACTTGCCGGTGAGAAGAGGCTTTTTGACATTAGCTGACTTGATGAATGGAGAACCCAGGCCTATGAGAATGCCAAACTGTTTAAAGAAAAAGTTAAAAGATGGCATGATAAAAGGATACAAAAACGTGAGTTTAACGTAGGTGATTATGTATTATTATACAACTCTCGTTTAAGATTTTTTGCAGGAAAACTCCTCTCTAAATGGGAAGGTCCTTATGTTATCGAGGAGGTCTACCATTGCGGTGCCATAAAAATCAACAAGTTCAAGGACACAAATCCGAGGGTGGTGAATGGTCAAAGAATCAAACATTATATCTCAGGTAATCCTATAAATGTTGAAACTAATGTTATTGTAACTGTAAGCCAGGAGGAATACATAAGGGACACTTTCCAAAATGTTCCAGACTCCAAAAAGGAATGGGTACATGGTACGATAAGTAAACCATCTCCAAAACAGTTCTAATGGCAATTTTTCTCTGTTTTGGAATATTTAAGAAAATAGGAAAATAAGAAGCAGTCCGGAAAGGACATGGGGCTTCCACGAGGGTGGACGGCGCGCCCTACTCCCCTGGGTGCGCCCCCTGCTTCGTGGGCACCTCGTGTGCTCTCCGAACTCTGTTTTCTTGTACGATACTTCTTTTGGTCGGTAAAAATTCATTATACAATGTCCCGAAAGTTTGACCATCGTATCACGGAAATATCTTCTGTCTTTGTTTCGAGATGTTTTTCTCACAGTTCTAGATCACCATGGCGTCTTCAAGTGCCCCCAAGGACAAGTTCTTCGAGAAGGTCATCAACCCCTACCTCGCGGAGGTGCTGCAACACCCTCAAACCATTGAGATGCGTGAGGGGTTGCTGCACATCCACGATGTTAAGGGACCAAGGAGGACCGGAAGCATGGAGACAAGGCTCGAGGCAATGGTGCAACAAGTTTTCAAGTGCTAGGAGATGGTGGAACGTGGACTCGACTCCAATTATATAATGATCACGGAGTTTGCCAACAACCACAAGCTGGATGACAAGAACATTGGGGCGGCCATCTTCAAGCTTCACGAGAAAATTGAGCGCCTCCAAGACCAGATCTATGACCTGCAACACCAAAACTATGAGTATGAATATAGATTCAAGAGGATGAGTTTGGCTGCAGATTTGAGGATCCTGGAGACTCGATCATCCTTCTATGATGGTGAGCCTATGCCTTGGAAGATGGATGACAAGCCCACATCATCAACAACTCCATCATCACCACCTCTATCTCTAAACATGTGGACATATTTTTCGATTTCGGCTATCGCTTGAGGGCAAGTGAGGTCTAAATTTGGGGGAGTTGATACATCCATTTTGCATCATTCTTTTATATCAATATTTATTGCATTATGGGCTGTTATTACACATTATGTCACAATACTTATGCCTATTCTCTCTTATTTTACAAGGTTTACATGAATACGGAGAATGCCGGCAGCTAGAATTCTGGGCTGGAAATGGACCAAATATTAGAGACCTATTCTGGACATCTCCAAAAGTCCTGAAACTTCACGGGAGCATGTTTCAGAATATATAAAGAATATTGGGCGAAAGAAGTACCAGAGGGGGCCACCCACCGTCCACGAGGGTGGGGGGCGTGCCCTACCCCCTGGGCGCGCCGCCTGCCTCGTGGGGCCCCTGACAGCCCTTTGATGCCTATCTTTGGCTATATGGAGTCTTTCATCGAGAAAAAAATCATAAGAAAGCTCACGGGACGAAACTCCGCCGCCACAAGGCGGAACCAATATAGGGCTCCGATGGAGCTGTTCTGCCGAAGAAACTTCCCTCCGGGAGGGGGAAATCATCACCATCGTCATCATCATTGATCCTCTCATCGGGAGGGGGTCAATCTACATCAACATCTTCACCAGCAACATCCTCTCTTAAACCCTAGTTCATCTCTTGTATCCAATCTTTGTATCAAAACCTCAGATTGGTACCTGTGGGTTGCTATAGTAGTGTTGATTACTCCTTGTTGTTGTTGCTAGTTGTATTACTTGGTGGAAGATCATATGTTCAGATCCATTATGAATATTAATACCCCTCTGATTATGAACATGAATATAATTTGTGAGTAGTTACGTTTCTTCCTGAGAACATGGGAGAAGTCTTGCTATAAGTAATCATGTGAATTTGGTATTCGTTCGATATTCTGATGAGATGTATGTTGTCTTTCCTCTAGTGGTGTTATGTGAATGTCGACTACATGACACTTCACCATTGTTTGGGGCTATAGGAAGGCATTGGGAAGTAATAAGTAGATGATGGGTTGCTAGAGTGACAGAAGCTTAAACCCTAGTTTATAAGTTGCTTCGTAAGGGGCTGATTTGGATCCATACGTTTCATGTTGTGGTTAAGTTTACCTTAATACTTCTTTTGTAGTTGCGGATGCTTGGAATAGGGGTTAATCATAAGTGGGATGCTTGTCAAAGGAAGGACAGTACCCAAGCACCGGTCCACCCACATGTCAAATTGTCAAAGTATCGAACACGAATCATATGAACGTGATGAATAATAGCTTGACGATAATTCCCATGTGTCCTCGGGAGCGCTTTCCTTCATATAAGAGTTTGTTCACGTTTTTTCTTTGCTACAAAAAGGATTGGGCCATGTTGCTGCACCTTATTTACTTTTATTACTTGTTACCCGTTACCAATTACCTTATCACAAAACTATCTATTACTGATAATTTCAGTGCTTGTAGAGAATACCTTGCCGAAAACCGCTTATCATTTCCTTCTGATCCTCGTTGGGTTCGACGCTCTTACTTATCGAAAAGGCTACGATAGATCCCCTACACTTGTGGGTCATCAATTATGTCTTCTTACCATAACCATATCGTCCCCCTCATCATCCTTGCATACCTCCCGACACGTCTCTCATACGCACGTGCATAGACAAGTAGACATCCCCTCTCTTATTGATATTGCACTCGTACCCTCCGTTTGTCTAGCAGGGCTCTCCCACCATTTGTGAGAAGCAACTCCACCA
Source organism: Triticum urartu (assembly GCF_003073215.2). Taxonomy (NCBI): domain Eukaryota; kingdom Viridiplantae; phylum Streptophyta; class Magnoliopsida; order Poales; family Poaceae; genus Triticum; species Triticum urartu. The sequence continues at coordinate 138,546,400 of NC_053024.1, read as the reverse complement.
CCAACCCTCCGACACTCTCCCTTTGTATTTCTCCCAACCTTCTTCCTCCACTACACATATGCATGAATGCCGATCGATCTCCCTCAATACATAGCTAGGCCTCTCTCCTTCTCCACACATATAATTGTCGATCTACCTCTCTATGGTTAGGTCTCTGCCCCCTCCCCCCCACAAACAATGATAGTAAAACGTTGTAGGTAGGTATCCATGCCACAGAGAAAAACTGCACCTCTGCCCTCTCACATTCCAGTAAGCCAGCGGCCCTGTATCTTTGACGTGGGCAAACACAAATTCGATGGCACTCTTTATCGACTACACACCCACACACTTCATCCTTGTTTTCGATTCTTTCGATATCTCACGCCGATGATCCCTCCACTCTCTTTTCCTGGATCGCTCCCTCTATATATGATATATCCATGACTCTGTTTCACACACATTGCATATGTTACATTTTTTATTTGAGATATCATCGACACATTGCCTCTGTTTCGCACAAACCATCTCTCTCACACCAACCCACATACGTACTTTCACCTAAAGAAGAGGTGCACGCACGACGCACGTACTCACGTCTCGTTCCCGAGCACACCCGCACGGGTACACGGTGGAGTTCATTTCTTTACGAAAAGGCAGCCCACATGATAATTTGACGCTTGTAGCGGTTGTTTACTCGAAGGAGGGTCGTGTACCGCGTGTAGACAAAACAAAGTTTGACTTGACGCGTTAGTATTAAATAAATTTACATTCCTCAACGGCATGTACATAATATAAAATGATTGTCTCTCATCGGGGAAGAAGAAAAATCCGCTCCACTATATACATGGAGCGTGCCTGCCGGGGTTTGTCTCTCATCACACTATCTCACACAAGGCAGCGGTGGCCTCTCTCTCTCACCGTTGGTCACTGATCCGGCCGCATCCCATCCGCCAACGTAAAGGGAGGATGTGCATCGTTTCTCCGTTCGACGGCGTTGAGGCAGCACGTCCCGATCTGCGGTACCCGTCGTTCTCTCTGACCAAGCTCCGGTGCGGTAGGGCCTTTGCCACTTGCTCGCTACAACAGTATGGGCAGATCCCAGCCGCTGGTGCCCTCCTAGTTACATCCCGACGACCCTCAGGTATAGCTTCCTTCGGCCTTGCTCCACTGCCCATCTTCCACGTTGTTGCATGTGGAAAATCCTGCATGTGGGTCTAGTTGTTTGGTTTAAATGTATCTCGGCCGGCGTACTTTCCATCTTGCAACCTTATCCTCAAACAGTTTTTGATAAACCAGCATGCTGCTATCTTTCCCTTATTACATGGAATTTGCTTCTTTTTTGTCGGTGTATGTGTCTTCAACTCATGTTACTAGGCTGTAGTTGTTTCCTTTCTACCTCCTTTTGCAAACAGGGCTATCCATTTCACCTTGCTGCTATTGCGACCTTTTGGTGAACTGCACAAATCACTTTTTTCTTAAGAGTGTTTTGTGTAGTTCTGCCAAAATGTCACACGGGCAACGTTTTTACATTTCTATGGGACTGCAGAAAGGGAGATTGGTTTTGCTATCCTCCTTATCCCAACTTCGTGCCTAATCTTCTCCAACAAGTAGTTAGTCCTAAAGAGAGATTGTAGAGGTGATCGACTTCTATTTGTGTGTGTTATGTTTCATCATCTAGTTCCACTATTATTGTAATCACACTGACTGGATATCTTTGCAAACAGGGATGATTAGCTCGATTTTAGTGGAGCTGCACAAAATGATCGGATTGTGATGTCCTCCATACACCTCTTGTTTTGCTACAGAGCTGGGTGAAACTAGCTTCCAACCAATGAACACTGTGCCTAGGAAATGGAGCCATGCCTACAAACATCATCAATCAATTATATATTTTTCTTTATTTGTAAACCTTCTCACAACTTTGTCTTCAGTTGTGATGTGAATATTGGTGCTGATCAGCGAACCATTGAGATGCATTAGCATCCATGGTAGATTCATTTGTATTTGATGGAATGTTGTAACGAGACAATCTTGAGGCAAGAGGACACATGAATCCTAAGTTGAAACCTTTTTTCCCGTGGGAACCAAAGTTGAAACCTTCATAGCAGCACAGTACAATTTCATTATGCTGGAAAATCATGCGTACATATAAACAAATCCTGAAGGATTGATAGCAATGCCAGAAACAATTCAACTTTGTTTCGCCGACATGTGGGACATCCTTCATCCGGCTCCACCTGCCATGCAACAATTTTGGGCGGATAACTGCAGGGAAGATTCACCCTGGACATTGTGCCATAGTAATAATGACTATTGAGCAGTCAAATCACAAAGCCCCACCTCCTCCACAGTAAGTTTCTCAGACAAAGCAACCATCATTTTTCTCTTCATTGAATCCGCTGGTACTCCAATATTCCCAGAGTAATAGTAAGTTGCTCGGGCGAAGCAACCATCACTTCACCTTTCCCACAGTAAGTACTACCTCCTTTTTGATTCTAGAAACAACCACACACGAATATTGGACGGTAGCAGCACAACAACTAAATCAAAAATGGAAACCAACCAATGAACTACTACTAACGGTGAGCGTTTGCTAGTATCATGTACTCTGTCTGTCCATGTATATAGGGCTTAATGCATTTTCTGATACTAACTTTGGCCCTGTTTGAATCCATGGGTCAGAGTTAGTTTGAGCTAGTTGGGGCTCAAATAGCCCTAAAGTATCCAAACATGAGGGTTAAATTGGAGAAAATTGCACCAAACCCACCAAACAATAGTATCCCACCCAAGAGGTGCTAATTGGAGATAGTTCTCATTGGGCCCACTGAAAAATCACTTTTCTCTCTCTATGGAGCCAGCCAAGTGGTGCTAATTGGAGCTAGTTCTTGCGGGGCCCACTGAAAAATCACTTTTCTCTCTCCATCAAATGCATTGATTGTCAATCTAACCATGTCATCCAAACACCTCTTTGGCTACTAGAGTTAGTTCAGGGTTAGTCATGTGTTAGTCTAACCTCTATCTAAGTTAGAGTATCCAAACATGAGCAGTATAGGACATGTAAGTTGCTCAAAGCATACTGTCAAATTCGTACGTGAAAGGATCTTTTTTTTGAAACAGAACGTGAAACGATCTTCGAATGATATAATTTTCAAAATATATAAAATCTTATCAATAGTCAAAGGCAACCTCGAAGGATACATTAGGCCCTATATACAATCTTATCAATAGTCAAAACCAAGTATTACTACTACACCAGACAAGTTCAAAACGAGAAACTGGGCCCACTCACGGCACGCCAATCTCGTTTGGTCCATCGGTCAAAGCGCTTCCTCTTCTTGGCATAACAATAGAGTACAATAATTTTTTTGGAATGCTCTTGGCATGTCGCTAACATGTGATGAGTTAACCGACCTCTATAGATAGCAAAATCTCTAGCCCGCCGCACTTTGAGAGAGACGAGGAGCGAGAAGCGATACTGGCTAGTGGATTACTAGAGCTAGGTGTCGCACGGAGGCCAAGAAATATGGTGATAGCGTGGGTTGGCCATGTATGATGTAACTACACTCGGCTGCCGTGTTTCGGACTCTTCCGGTCTACTGTGGAGAAGATTGGGTAGATTTTATATCTCCGAATAAAAATATTAAAGAGTCCAGACGCTCCACCGCGAGGTTTCTTGCTCCTTCTCTGTCGTTGGATAGCGTTCTTCTAAGTTTTGCTGACACGTGGGACATCCAACATTCAGGTCCACTTTTCATGCAAGAAAATTGAGTTAAGTATAGTAGGAGAGACTCACCAACGGTCATGAACGTAGGTGCAGTATATGAGCACGAAGAGAAGAGGTGCAGGCACCGACGCAGGTACTCTTTGGCTCTTTCCCTAATACTCACGTGCAGGTACACTATGAGCTCATTTATGTACAAAGAGGCAGCTCACCAGATAAGTTGGTGAGTGTAGTAGTTGTTCATGGGAACCACACGTGGACGAATCACAGTTCGATCATGACGCGGTGGCGCATAAATTAGGTTATTCTATTCGATGGCACGTACGCAACATTGTTTTCTCAATGGAACGTGAATCATGCACACACTGAATGACGGAGCACGGGATGGTAGCCATGGACATGGTCAACCCTTTTTGGAGACTAATACACTACTTTTGATGTGTCCCGTCAAGTCACAAACGAGGATAAGCTTTGCTTACTATGACTAGCCACACTTGAGAGTAACATACACATATTCCTAGACTATGTTATACGAAGTACCTTCATAGTGGTTAGTAACATAAGTACGATGTCATGCAAAGCTGCATTTATAAGGTAATAGAGTCATATTGCATTGGGACATGTAATGTTACAATAACTAGCTAAGTTACTCAAACTACGTCTCTCCTCATTAACTCACTGCCACATAAGCCGCCTCCCTAGGTGTTTGGAGAGGAATTGGTCGTCGTGAGGCGGTTCTATAGGTGTGCAGGCAGCAAAAAACAGGGGAACTACGTGAACCAGCTAGACGAGAGATTTGGTTGATTTTATATTGCTGAATAATATAAAATATTATGAGTGCAGATGCTCCACCATGAGGTTCCTTGCTCCTTCTCGGTCGTCGGAAATCTATGTTCTTCCACTCTCTTTTTTGACGTGAGCTTTGTTCATCCTTTTCCCAACACGCGTGACATCTAGCATCAAGGTGCACGTGTCATGCAAGAAAATGGAGATAAGCAGTGCGTAAATGAGCCGTGCACTTCTATGGCACCTAGTACTATGCAATATTTTTTCTCCTCGATGGCACGTGAATAGTGCATGTACTCAATGACGGAGCACAAGATGGTAGCCATGGACATGGTAGGCCCTTTTTGAAGAGAATACTAAATTAATTTGATGTGTCTCGTCAACTCGCAGAACGACGAGAAGCTTGCTTACTACGCCTTCTCCCTCGCCAACGCATGCGTGGTGGCTCGCAGCACGAGGAGAAACTTTTGCTTACAACCGGTGGACGTGCAGCAGTTCATTAGGTGTTAGATTGATAAAAGTAGTTCTACTACTGTAGTACCATCATTATTGTTCGACTTCCGGAAGAGGTGAAGAGACAAGCGCAAGGTCACCTACTAACCTAGTACAGTACATACTATAGCCAAAGATGGTCCACCTTTTTAGAGCATGGTTAATTAATATAGGCGGCTCTTGCAGTGGCATATCATTTAGAGCAAGTACTCTCTTCGCAGAGTAAAATCGAGGAATAGGAAAATTGTGAGGGGGTGTCTCCAACAGTGTTCCTCGGCTCGCACCTAGAATCACGGTGGTCGAACTTGGAGTCATTTATCTTGTACATGTGGCATCTCAGATCTGGACACAAAGGTGACGTACACCGTTAAGGTCCATGGTCAAGGGGTCAGGGAGGATGCGACCTCTCACTATGCCCGCCATTTGAAGCGGCGCGCCGGCCCATTGCACCGCCCGCTGCACTCCCAGCTGTACCCGCCTCCTTGCCACATTCAAGAAACTACATTTAAACCTGCATGGAATGCGAGAAACCCACTCTGACCGCACATGTCCGTTCAGGGGCAGGATGCCGGCCAAGCTCCTCCTCCCACCATTTTCTCCACTCTTTTGGCGGCATCCGATGAGCAGGAAGAGTAGTTCTCCAGCATAGAAGTTGCCTGGGTGGCCCGCTGAGCTCGGCAGTTAAGAGCAAGGAAGCTCGCTGCTCCACCTACCTTGCCTAGCCCATCAGAGGTAGTTGCCGCACTAAGCCAACGCGTGGTTTCGTAGCTGGCCGCTCCAATATAGCTCGAGGAAGAGTGCCCTCTTGCTCCATGCCGGCTTGTTGGGGAGCACAGCGGCGCGGGCATCGTTGCTGCCCTCGATGCCACCGCGTCGTACAACACCTCCACTATCTATGACTGCGCCAACCACCATCGATGCGTGCGTAGCTGTGCCATGCAGGCAGAGAAAGAAACCGCTGCGGATGTTGACGAGGTGACGACTAGCACGTCCCTGCCCGCTGCCATCGTCAAGGAGAAGTAGAACACGGGAGGCCGCCGCCGATTGTATCCCATGAAGGCCACCGCCGAGGCGATGCCCACGAATGGAGCCGGTGTCTTGCATGATTCTTCTTTAGCCAGATGCTGGAGGAGGACAAAGAGATCAGGCGGCAACCATTTAGATTAGGTATATTAATTCTACCAGGCTGGTTGTAATGGGAGTGTCATAAGTGGTATCATGCATGCCAACTAGTAGGCAAATTTGATGTGGTGTTGTAGAATTAAATGAAGAAAGAGAGGGTTGAGTATCATATTATGATACCGTATGGAATTAAGTTACTCCCACTGTGGATAGTCTTAGGCCTTGCTCGGTTCAACATCTTCCCAAGGGGTTTGGAGAGGAATGGAGGGGAATTAGGCTTGTACATGATTTAATCTCCCACAATCCCTGTTAATCCCCATTTAAAACCCTTGAACCGTGCATGCCCTTGTTATCACATACTCATAATGCAATTGTTATGCATGTTAATGTAAGCCCCATTTAATCTAGTGCCAGTGTTGATTTGATGTGATGGCACTTCTTAGATAATGACACTTTTTCATATTGTCACTATAATGCCATTGATAACATATGAGATGCTCATGTTAATCATATGTCGCTGCAAAAAAATGACACTGCTTAAATAGCCCTGTTACATATTTGTGCAAACAGGGTTGTCTATCTCCATATGGTGTCTATTTGTGCAAACGGAAGCACAAACCTCAAATTTAGTGGAACCTGCTGTCAGCTGACCTCACGATGCTCCAGGTATTCCTACATTCTTAACTACTCAATTTTAGTAGGTAGAATGACCAACACAAGATGAAATAATCTTATTGGTACGTTAACCGATGAGGAGCCATAATTAAGCTGGAGGCGTCTCTTATTTTCTTTCGAATGGGAAATAAGCCGGAGAGCAGGAGAGTTTCTCTAATGGCCTGCCTCTAGTGTTAAGGCCCTCTAGTATGAAACACGGGCAGCCGACTGGGCCGATAGAAAAGCATATCCATCTTAAAGCCCATTTGCTTCTGTTTTTTGCTAGGAGAAGCCCATATTTCATGAAGAGGGGGCGATCCTAGAAAACCCTCCTTCCTCCTCGCTTCCACTTATACTACAACTCACTGGACTCTCCCGCTTCCGTCGCCCCCAATTGCCCCCGCTGCCCATCTTCCTCACTCGTACAAAAACCCCCCGCTCACCTTCTTCCTCACTCGTACAGAAAATGCCTGCTCCTCTTCTTCCACTCCTACAGAAAACCCCAACCCTCCTTCTTCCCCACTCGCAGTGCCAATAGGCTCGTCTCTGGATACTATTCTCAAACCCGTGAGCTCGGCGCGACCCCGGAAGGAAAATGGAGTCAGCTGGCCCCGGCACCAAGAAGATGAGGCTCCCACCAGAGGCAAAGCCGGTTGTAGATCCCGCACCCGGCAACGCGAGGAGAAGCGGCGTGCCCCCCACCCAGATCTGAGGAACCCGTAGAATCTCTAGTGGACCGCATCAGCGATCTCCCGGGTGACATCCTTGCGGAGATCATCTCGCTTCTCCCCACCAAGGATTGTTGCCGCACACAAGTCCTCTCAACTCGGTGGTGCCCTCTATGGCGCACCGTGCCCCTCAATCTCGACTGTCGTCAGATATATGTCCTTCCTGAATTTGATCTCCTCAGAGCTAGTGTCTCCTCTCACCAGCAGGGCCCCGTTCAACGCCTCTGCATTCCCACATGCTATCTGCTGTCCATACCCTGCACGGTGGACGCTTTGCTGACATCCCCTGAATTAAAAAACTCCAGCAGTTTGAGTTCTACAATTACCACAAAAGTTTCATACCATGAACCGAACACCAAGAATTTGTGCCCACACTACCATTGTCCATCTCGTGGTTTTCCTCCTCTCTCCACACCGCCACCTTGGCCCGGTGCCATCTACCAGACGATCTGGTACAAATGCTTCGACTCCCACTGCTAAAAAAAACTTCTGCTTGTGGTGGTTTATTTGTTGGAGGCCTCACTGCACAGCATCACACTCCAGTTACCCTGCCCTGGAGCGCTTGCTGATTGTTTTGGGAATAGAAATCCCTATCAGTTGTCTCCAAATAAAGTCGCCTCACCTTAAAAGTAGTGGAATTTGTTTTGAAGGACAATAGCTCATCATCGAAGATGCCCTTCACTTCAAAGGTTGCTCCTTCCTTATTGTTATAAACCTTCAAAAATAATTTTTGTCTCTGCTCCCAAACTGGAGACCTTGGGTGTAATTTTTGAACCGTTTAATGATCACAACAAGTTGGTGTCTGGCTCCTCACTTTTTAGGTATCGTATATTATCATCTATACATTTGTAATCATAAGATGCATTTTTCATTTGTGCGCATAGTTTTATATCATCTTACACTTTGGGTACTAATATTATGTTATATGCTCAATGAAGAGTACGTCCATGGATAGCCTATCAATGTTGCTGGATTCTGTCAAGATCTTATATTTCAGAATGGTTAGTTTTGATCTGAACATAATTATTGGATTGTTGCGATGCTTTCGATCTCTGGAGAATTTATATATAAAGGTGATGATTTCATGCACATTGAAAGCCCATATATATTGTACTAGAATTAACCATTGAATTGTCGCTCTTTCGACATACTCTTTTTTCAGACCTTAACTATTTTCAATCTTCATCTCTACTTAGGTAGTGCTAACACATGGAGAAAACACATATAACTAATCGGTGGCGTAATAAGCACTAGGATTTTCTCATTTCTCATGACATTCGTTTGAGGACAATAACAATGGATGGATATGCATCCAACCAGGCAAACAGAAGCCTTGTCAGATTCTTCCTGTTGAATGCGAGGTTACTATTGTCCATGAGGCTTAAGTTTTACAACAAGAGATTTCTCACGAACAAATATGTTGAACAGCAAAAAAAGAAGTTTCAGTTGGACAAACGGGCTTCTGAATGTGCTCGGCTTGTATTTACCACAATTTGTAGTCATCCTACAATATTTTTTTGCACAGCATGTTGATTTTATGGATCAGACCGATCCATTTGTTTGTGACTGCAAAAAAGAGTGGTTGGGTTAGATGTTATTGCCATGTTCAATCTGGGTTTTGTTTAAATTTCATGAACAATTAATCCTTGGGCTTCTTTTACCGTTTGTAAGCTTGAGTTACATGTTATTACCCTCGTACTCCCCTCCGTCTTCCACGGCTCCTGTTCGTTCCCATTCGAGGCCTCACCATCGTTCTCCACCTTGGTTCGCTCGTTGTGCCGACCATCGTCTGGTGTTGTCAACATGGTCAACAACCGAGAGGAATCAGAAGATGATTGTACGTGGAGAGGTTGATAGTAGGGACCCACCAGGGTCATTGCATTATGCAAGCAGGTGCTGTCGGATCTGGGGTTCCGGCAGACCCTTGAGGTTCAAAAACTGGGGAGCGCGCGAAGGTTTTCTCCCTATCAATCCACGCCCTAGCTCTCTAAGATCTTGCAGACGAACACGACGAACTCTCAATAGAGGAAGACACAAGATTTATACTGGTTCGGGCCACCGTTTTGGTTTAATACCCTAGTCCAGTGCGGTGGTGGTGGATTACCTCTTGGGCTAATGATGAACAGTACAAGAGGAAGAACAACCTCCTGAGGTCGAGGTGTTCTTGTGTTTGGTGAGTTTGTGTGTGTGAGGATCGGAATCAGTTGCTGACTTGTGATGGTGTCGATCCAATGCCCCTCATGGTGGTGGCTAGTTCTACTTATTTAGGCCCTAGTCCTCTCCCCAAATATTGAGCGGAAAGGGAGCTAACAACAGCCAATTCGAAAGGGGACATCTAGTACAAGCTATCCTGAGAAAAGGTGGTCTTTACCTGCAAAAGGCTCTGGTGATGACGTCGTCTTGGGCTCCATGGGGACCTCTGTCTTGCCGTCCTTCTGGTCCTGGTCTTGTTGCATCAATATGGAAACCTTTGCTTGATGCCTGGGTACTCTGCGCTTGCGCTTTCCACCTTAGCAGCAAAGAGGAAGGAAGGACGCTGGCGCCCGCCTGGTCTCGGTCGTCATGGCCCATGTCATGAGGAGCCTCGCGAGGTTTGCCTTGACTTGATCTTTCCGCCCCTCGTGAGCCTGCCTGGAGAGGTCGCTCTTCAGGAGGTCTTGCATCGTCTGCCCCGCGAGGCTTGGCCCCTCGCAAGGGTCTTGAATGTCTTGTCGATGAAGATGGGCCGTACGAACATGCCAGCCCAGCCACGCCATGGGCCGCAGGCAGGCAAGTCTGGGACCCCCGTTCCCAGAACGCCGATAGTAGCCCCCGGGCCCAAGGCGCGCTCGGCCTTGGCGTCGAGGCGAAGCCAAAGGGTCAAGTGTGGAGCGTCGCGGGCCCCAAAAGCCTGTGGCCTCGGTTGACGCATGGCGGTTGATTGGACGTGGGCGTCTCCGCTTCCCCACGCCGCCTTTGAAACTGCCTGGCTATGCGGCCCTCGCAACCTACACAGTTATTCTCCCATTGCGCACGCCTTGCTCCCTTGGTCCTTCTGCTTCCTTGGGACTCTGCTCCTCCTCTCCAATCTGACCTGCACTCCACTTGCTTCGCTGCCATGGCACCGAAACAAGTAGACAAGGGGAAGAAGCCTCTGTCCCCGCTTGGTTCGCCTCCAGCTGCCGAGCCTGCAGTCGGCCGGTCCTTGGTGCTCAACGACGAGGCCATGGACAAGGTGCGCCCCCTGCTCGCCACCAGTTTCAACGAGTGGGGGGGGGGACGGTGGCTTGGCCCGCGTCTCGCGCTCGTATTGCTCGGGCGGTCACCGAGGTCCCAATCTTCATTGATGTCCTCTGGGAATGCCTGATCCCCCCTTCTCTGCCTTCTTGAACGCGGTGCTTGAACATTACCAGATCCATGTGCTGCATCTCGACCCCCAATCCGTGACTCTCCTCATTGTCTTCGCCTTCGTGTGTGAAGCCATGGTGGGCATTGCTCCCTCTGTGGCCCTTCTCCACCACTTCTTCTCGCTGCATCTGACTGATCCCCGGCAAAGCTCGGGGTGCGTAAGCTTCCAGGCCATGGCCGTGACGGCTGGCGCGGGGATTGACTTCGAGCTTCCTCCATCCACGCGCGAGTTTCAGATACGGTGGGTATTCGTCGACGCCGGTGTGCTCAGCCCTCTGCTCCAGGCCCTGTCAACGCCCGCCGTTCCCCACTCTGGCTGGGGACACGAGAGGCTTGCGAGCCCCTGTCTTGCCCCTGTCTGGTTCAGGCTAAGAATGTTGAAGGACCGCAGCGTGACCGCGCCGATGGTGGTGAAGGAGTTCATCAAGCGCCGGGTTGCTCCGCTTCAACGCCATTCTCACCCGATGTGGACCTTGCTCAACAGTCAGGACCACATGAGGCTTCAGGAGTCTGGGCTCCCCCTTGGGGCGCAGCAAACAGTGCTCAAGGTCCTGACAGGTGTCTCTTTGCCGGATGACTAGCCTGGGAAGAACTGTCTCCTGTAACGATGCAGGAACAAAGCCGAATTCGCTGCTGGCATGTCTTCCTTCGACGAGTGGGGGCTGCGTCCGGACAGCCTAGTGGGATCCCATGAGAGCCCTGCCA